>NC_071334.1:29194936-29469936 GCF_027744825.2 Synchiropus splendidus
CCTCAATTTCGACTGCAATGGTCAAAATCCTGAAATAAAAGTTCATCACATTTGAAAGAGTTTACTTGCATTATGACACTGGCAAATCATCATCAACCACCAAATGTGTTCACATTACAGGCCTGGACCAATCGCTGAATGAGCATCAGTGGTTTTCTGCTAAATTTGAAGTGCAGCAGTTCATGTTGGTGAAACTCAAAGTATTGAGAGCCTGGTCCAGCTAAACATAATCCACTGAGCTTTCAAAGCGGAGTCTTTGGGAAAGGCAAATGCATGACCCTCCACATCCACATCATCCTAGCTGCGACTTGTCTTGTGCATCAGTGTGATCAGTGGATCAGGAACTCCTGCACTTACAAAGGTTCCCTGTTGTCTGGAGGGCAAACTGATCATGATCTTTTGTGGGTTTCATGAATGTACGCTGTCTTGTTATCATGATGAAATATATGAAGACGAAAAAGGTGTAGGTGATGGAGTCAGTGAACTGTACATGACTTGTGTTTTGCATAGCTTATTTCAAAGACTAAATAAATCACATAAATCACATTCCAGTGTAAGTTCACCTGATGTTTCCTCTTGTTAACGCTATAGATGACAAAACATGGAAAAGCATACAGTCGGGCCCCTTGAATAAGTAACTAGTAATAAGCTCATTTATCTATTCATTCTGACACAATGCTTCAACTTCACTAGTCTAGTTGTTGTTAATTGATATGAAATACTCATTGTAATCCATTTAAAAGTGTCGAGAGGGAGACGGCAGAATGGACAGATGGGTCGTTCTCATGCTGAATCTGTCTGCAACGCTCTCATCAGCAACACATTCTGCCGTCAACCCACTCGGCTCTTCCAAATGTTACCCAACTTACTATTCACACTTAAGCTTGAACAGTGATCATCTTTTTGCTTCGCTTGAAGGCCATGACAAAAAAGCAGCGGATGCTCACTTGCATCTAGCTCACATCCTCAAGGTCTTACGGAGGTGTAGAGTAGTAGATTCTGCGGGTTAAATGTGTCACTGGAAAATTTACTGGGGTTTTATGTTCAGTTACATTTAGCAGGGCCGTCGGTAGCTGCTAAATGTAACTTCTAAAGCAACTTGTAATCGAACATAGTTTTTTTTTTTTTTTTTTTTCAGTAAAATAGTAACTTCTTAAGGGATTAGTCAGTAGTAACATGTAACTGCATCACTGCCTATGTGTTTTCGTGGAACAAAAGCCTGCACACACTTTGCAGATCAGTCGGGACCTTTGACTGTATTATACCCTTCAAGCAGACACTGTTATCATTACCACTAAAGCCAAGATGTGAGCATTCTGGGCCCCTCCCCATTATTAAAGGCCTTTTGTGGCACAATAAATATTGGAGATATCACGGAGCAATCCAAGCATCTTCACCCATGCACAGGGAGTAGCTTGGTTCTGGCGACAGTAGCAAGAGCACTGCTAACTATGTGTCCCTGGGAAGAGGCTGAGTGTTGCTGTAGATCACGGGGGTCATTCATGCTGAGACTGGGTCAGCAGTTTGCCTCTTTTTTTCCCAAAATGTTTCCGCACATGCCAGTGAATTTCTGCAAGTTGCTCATCAACCACTTGAGATATTCTTGAGAGTTCCCCACAAATGACTAACACTTGGATGAATGAGGTGCTGTGGGAAAGTGGATTTACGATGTATTCATGTATGTATCCTCCTTCTGTGCCTCCTTGTCACTGATTATAAAGCCAATCTGCTGACCTACTTGCACTGGCAGCATCATCTAGCTAATGGAGGGGAACCCAGAATAGGAAAAAGCAGCAGCCTGGAACTGGGGGGAAGTGGAAGAGACAGTGACAGAGCAGCTGCTGGACTTCTGACAGGGGACACCATGTTGAATGCTTATCATTGTTCGAAGACGATGTATCCTTGTCTGTGTCCTTTCCCTTCCGGTCACTTACATTTAATTCAGTGTTTCAGCTGAAGCCACTTCTCTCAGGACAGAAGTAAAGAGGCGTTCCTTTGAAACTTTTTTTCCCCCCAGTTTATTTGTCTTTTGCTCACTTGGAAACTCTATTTAAGGGCACAACACGTCACAGATTTTTATTTTCCTTCAAGACAGAATCACTCTGGACAGGAGGGTCTCCTGCTCTGTGACCTCTGGGATGGAATTACTGCTTCTGCAGGATGCAGTTCTTCCTTTTGGCAGCATTGCTCTCTGACCTTCAGAGCTCTTAGGACAGTTTTAGTTTGATGTCAGAGAATAAGCTCCCTGCAACTTGGAATACTGCATTATCCATGTGTCTTTGATTATACAATACAGAGGTACCGTATGTTCACTTTGCGTGATGATTGCTTTTTTTTCCCACCACTAGTTGTTTATTAAAACAATCCAGTCTGAGTTGACAGTAATTATTCTCACTTATTCCTAGAAGTAGAGAAGTAAATATTTAATGCAAAAACCTGTACGCTAGAACAGCCCAATGCACATAAAAAAAAAAAAAAAAAAAATTCACCGCAGTGAATGAAAACAAAACTCAACTAAACCAAAAACTCAAACTCACTGGTTTCAGACAGTTCCGTTGCCAGGGTGACTGAAACGAAAAAATAAAAATAAAAACAGGCAAGAAAAAATAAAAACAAAACAAAAATAATGACACGTAACAATGGAACCTTGTTATATAATAGTTACACTAATATCACATTACTGTACTTATTATGCCCCGTATTTACAATGTACCAGAGTGTATTCAGTTTAAACAAACATTCAAAATAAATCTCCCCATCTGAATGTCCTGGTTGATATCAGTTGAAGCTGTGCACATTTGTGTGTGTTTGTATTGCAAGCCATGAGCGGAAGGCAACATTATAACAGCAGTTGACACACAATGGTCCTCATCCACACAGATGCAGTACCTTGCCCATTGCTACTTACAGGTGGATATTTTCTCCCGGATCACATGAAGTACTATTATAACTAGAAAAAAAGCAAACCCATTGGATTTCCATTAATCCAGATTACAAGTATAATATTACAGCCTATTCACATATTCACTCCAAGAATCTGTATCTGAACACTAAGTGTCTAATATCTATAATTTGCTCTTCTCTCCTTCTAAAGCCATTACGATTTCTGGCCTCAAACACAGATCTGCTGTCTCCTTCATGTGCCCCTTTCTCCTCCTTCTCATGCTGTCTGACCACTTTCTCATGACAAGCACTCTCCCTCTTTGATTTCAGCACTTTCCCATTCTACTCCAAGTCTCCCTCTGTCTCTTCCCCAAACTTGGAGCCACTCCAAAGTGTGATCAATAAACCATGAAGAGAAGAAAGGAGAGGACGTTTGGGAAAAGGGTCTGATGCCTTTAGTGTGACTCGATCACAGCTTTGAAATTAAAGAGGGTGTGTTAAATATTTATAATGACTTAGAGGTGCCACCTTGTGTTTGAACTGTCCAATTGTAAGATAATCACAGTTTTAGTAGCAGTAACTATAAATAATCAGTTTCCTGACAGACATATAGCACATCTTCTTTTGGCTTTGCCGATGTTGAGTTGACTTTGGTCCTCCAGTTACAGGGTATGACCAGACATATACTGTAGCTTCCTTCCTCCCTTCAAACATTCTATCCTTTCCTCCTTTTCTTAATAGTCATAAATCTATCCAGCCAATTCATTCAAATATTTCAATGTAATTGTGGTTCGCCTGTGGGCTTTTTTATTTATGGCACAGTCTTTGGTCCTGCATTTCTTCATCTGATCAAATCGCTGCAGGACAATCTTCAAACAATGAAACATGGCATCTTTAAAAAAAGTGAATCACGCATACTTTCTCTTTTGGATTGTAATAGTAAGTTGATAGAACTTAATGTGATATGGAGACAAAGTTGATATACATTCAGTTGTTATATGTATCTTTATCCAGAACCTGGATCGTGGCTGGACTATGTCTCAGCTAGAAAGCACATGTCACCATTACATCATAGAAGTTGACACTTTTGTTTATATTTACACAGTACTACGTGCAGCACAAATCAATGCAAAAATTTTACATTTCAACTTAATATTGCAAATTCAAAACAAAAAAAAATGTGTCTTGAGCTCAAACGGACAGCAGATGGCAGTCACCCTAGCAGCGCCTATGAAACACCTCTCTAGTTCTAGTAAGGATTTGGAGGAGCTATTGAGTTCAAGGGAATGGGGGGGAATGCAGGTAAATCCTGATTTGGTTACCACAGTCACATGAACCGAGTGTATATTGTGTTTTATTAAATCGCCAAATCCAGTTTTGTCCATCCATCCGTAGAGATATAATCTCTCCACCTGGTCTGTGTCGACCCCTCAGTCTCCTCCCAGCTGGACGTGTCCGGAACATCTCCAAAGGGAGGCGTCCAGAGGGCATCCTAATGAGATACCCCAATCTCCTCAACTGACTCCTCTCAATGTGGAGAAGCAGCGGCTCTACTCCGAGCCTCTCTCGAGTGGCAGAACTTCTCACTCTATCTCAAAGGGAGATGCCTGCCACCCATCGGAGAAAAGCCATTTCAGCCGCTTGTATGCGGGACCTTGCTCTCTCGGTCATGACCCAAAGCTGAAGACCGTAGGTGAGGGTCGGGATGAAGATTGACCGGTATATAGAGAGCCTTGCCTTCTGGCTCAGCTCTCTCTTATGGACAACAGTGCTGCAAAGGGATTGCAATTCCGCCCCTGCTGCCCCAATTCGCCGACCAATCTCCAAATCCCTAATCCCCTCACATGAGAACAACACCCCGAGATAATTAAACTTCTCCACTTCAGGCAAGATCTCAGTCCCAACCTGGAGAGAGCAATCCATCCGTTTCCAGGTGAGAACCATGGTCCCAGACTTAGAGGTGCTGATCCTCATCCCAGCCGCTTCACACTCAAACGCAAACCAATCCAGCGTGAGCTGTAGGTCACGCGATGATGAAGCCATCAGAACCAAATCGGGGACAAAGCACAACCCTGACGGAGACCAACAGTCACTGGGAATACATCGGACTTGCATCCAAGTATACGAACACAACTCCCGCCCCGGGAATACAGAGATTGAACAGCCCTCAGTAGAGAACCACTCACCCCATACTCCCGAAGCACCTCCCACAACCGATCCCTGGGCACCCGGTCATACGCCTTCTCCAAGTCTACAAAGCACATATTCATACTCCCAGGAACCCTCGAGAACAGTCGTAAGAGTAAAGAGTTGGTCCGTAGTTTCACGGCCAGGACAGAACCCGCATTGTTCCAGTTTCGTTTCGTTCATAAATGAAACACATATGAAAAACACCACCAAATTAAAGCATTTCTCAATTCGCCCATTTCCAAGCACCACTAAAAGTTTCATTGAAATATAAGTTATATGTACTTCCCCAACAAATAATGAAATAATGGACGGAGCAGATGAGCCAAACAGCACCTCTGACTCTACAGTACATTTACTCTTTTATCCATTTTCCTTTCCATGTCAATGTTTTGCCCTTCTCACAGTTCACACGTCTCCTTTCTACAGAGTAGCGCCTCGGAGAGAATGTTAACTTGGGTCGATGAACAATGCAAGGGGATACAGCGCCTCCGCCATTGATCGGGACTCCGCTGCACCGATCAATACATAAGTGCATAAATAAATACAAACAAGTCATTAGGTCCTTACTTTACTTCGAAATGCACGTTAACACATTAAAGTGGTTGTACTCTGAGTACTAACATTACACACGCACAAAAAAAAATCCTGCATTGAATAAGACACGTCACCTTCTCAGTTGCACTTGGACTGATGCAGCCACATGAGCGGCAGGATCAAAGGGGATACGTGCTGTGTCTATTACGTTAACATACAAACCAGCAGTTATTACACTTTAGTATGTATATCACTAGCATTTTACATTTTGTATGTCATATATATATATATATATATGTATATATATATATCTCCAATATTGCGTCAATCATAATACACAACAATTGTCTTTTTTTGTCCATCTTTCAAAGTGTGCTTTCTCAAAAGTTACTGCAAGTGGTGAGAAAAACACATTAATCCTCGCTGTGCTGACATTTAAATCTTAAATATGACTAACAACTAAATAGTTGCTGGGTACACAGGGGGACAGACAGATAATACCACGTACTCCTGGTTCACCAGCCAGAAGAATCAACACATGCGACCCAGTCAGTGAAAAGGTTATTTCTCCATATCATCCTGGGCTTACCCTCAGTTTTCTATCACATAAGAAGGTCTGCAGATAGAAAACAACCTAAACGTTCCCCTTTAAATATTGGCTTCACTCTGAGATACCAATGCATGACTGGGCTTTAGATCTCTCATGGGGATATTGACTTCCAACAAGTATTCTTGTATATTGCATTATCCAAATAATTTCCCATGCGTTTTTTTTTTTTTTTTCACTTTTTTTGCCCATGTGTTACAGAACTACGAACGATTTTAGGAGGACATCAGTTTTCATTTCCTACAGAAAACCTCCTGAAAATCCAAATGTCAGTGATCTATTGTATATTGTTGTAATTCCATTTGAATGGGGGGATAATTAATGACGCTCATTGTTAGATGAGAGGAGATGGCATAATCGGCAAGTGAGAATTAAGGCCATAAATCCCAGCCTACGTGTCATTCAAACATGCGTCTGCCTAAGCCGATAAGTAAAATGAAGAACCTGCCAACCGGTGAATTCATTTTTCCTCTTCATAAGTTTATCCAGGTTCTGCAGGCACGGCAGGTGTCAGCACGTGACTAAAATCATCCCAGTTTCTCATTCAGCAGCCAAACACTCCACCTGTATCTAACATCCATCCCACCACCTGCCAGTGTGTCTCCAGACATAGAAGTGATTAGGAGAACAGACTGCTGCTGAAAAAGCAGCTTTGCTGTGATTATCATCCTGCAGAGAAACACACATCAATGTAGCCTTCCTTTGCCTAATTTGACAACTGTTTCCAGGGACTATTAAACGATAAACAAGCAGGTGTTTCCTTGGAATCATGTACAGTGGTACCTCGGTTCTCCACCACAATCCGTTCCAGACGGCCGTTCGAGAAGCGATTTGTTCAAAATGTGAATCGATTTTTTCCCATTACAATGAATGGAAAAAGAAATAATGCGTTCTGAGCCTTAAAACAGTCTTTTGTAGGAGTGAATGTAGAGTGTCTGCTGCAGGTGCGCTGTTCCTCTATGTGTGTGGCCGCTGCATGTGGGAGGGGTTGCCGAGTGAGTGACGTCTCTCCAGAAGTGAAGAGGTGCCCGGTGCGTGTCCAGCTCTGAATGTGCGCTTCTGTGCAGTTTGGCTGTGACAAAGTCATAAACCAAGTAACGCTCTGTCCCAGACTCGCCTCATCCCTGTCCCAGCTCCAGCCCACAACAGGACATCAAACCCTGGAGTGAGCGCTCCAGCCTCGGAGGTGTGGAGAGCGAGCACTTCCCCTGTGACACTCTACCACGGTCCAGTGTGGAGACAGGAAAGGTTTTACACCTCAATATGAAGAAAAAACAGTCAGTAAATACATAACACATAAATACAGAGGCCGCGTTATACACAATAACAAAGTGCATTGTGGGTCAACTGATCGGTCTGCGCACGTAATGTTTTTTCTGGCTTTTTTCGGCACCGTTCGAGTTCTGGATTTTCCTTCGAAATCAGAAGCAAAAAAAATTTTGTTTGAATTCCGATTTGTTGAAAGTCCGGGACATTCGAAAACCAAGGTACCACTGTACTTACTTTTACACAGTGACATATTACATGCAGGATATGACATCTGAATGTGGACATCTGAATAAAGGCAACATCCCAAGAGTTCTGTGACCATTAAGGACCTCTGCACCACCACATCTCTGCCAAGGAGCTATTTTCACATCAGGATCCAATCAAATCAATTTAATGATGATTTAAGCATTGCACTGCAATATTACGTGTTTATTTTGTCGATTCTGCAAAAAAAGCCGATGGTCACGCTGAATGCACAAATCCAAACCACTAGACCTCCATGCTAGCGCGTCATCCTGGCCAAGTCTTTAAGGCTTTAGTCATGTTCAATAGCAACAATAACACCACATTTTGGTGCCACAGAGAAGCTGTTTTACTGTAATGATTTGATTTGATTTTATACCAATGAGGCTCTTACTTTTTTACTCATGTTTTCTGTTGTTTTGTTTGAGCTGCAGGGACAGAAGCCACGCAAGTCTTTCTGGATCCAGACAAAACTCTTGAACAATAGACAACACTGATCATCACATTACCTCATCGGATAAAAATAAATCATATATATAAAACCATTGACTGCATACAGTGTTATTCCAGTATCTACAATCCTCCAGAGCTATACTGAGCAGCAGTTAGCAGAAAAGAACATACAAGACACGTCGCAGCTTGGATGATAACAACAACAACAAACATGGAGGAATCCCTGAACAAAAGCAAACAAAAGCATCTGCTTGCTTTTGTTCAGGGATGTTTTTCACTACACAATGGCCAGGGTTTCCACTACTCTGAATGCACTTGAATTTCTTATCCAAATATTTTCAAGATATTAAAAAGAGCTTTACTTTAAATAAGGTGATACAAAAACTTGAATATAGCCACCATCGTGATTTATTGTGCTATTGTCAAACTGATGCAAAATAAATATATATTTGGTTTGTTTTTTTATGTATGTATGGCTCCAGCATGTGATTCAGTAATATACCACATTCATTCAAATTAAAAAATGGGGCTTCTTGTGGCAAACATTCTTATGATTTTTTTTTAATCGAATCCCATCCATAACATATATAAAAAACGGGGGACTCTATTAGAAACTGCATGCATAATAACTACAGCACAGAATTGCAGCTCAAACTCAGTTAAATGCGCATCAGAGGAGAAGTGCTGCGCTCCCACTGATGGACAACAGAAGCCGTGACAGAAGGACGGCATAAAAAACCAGCAGGGGAGTGTGATGAAAATGTCAGACCAGAAACAGCAGGCAGCGTTCTATAACATTTTCATCAAATCACAGTCATGGCGCTTCAGTGTGTGCAGGTGACAGAGCTACAATATCAGCTATGATATCAGACATCGCTTCATCCCCACATTAACTCTGTCCCTTCTGCATAACATGCCGATTACTCACCCTGCCACGACAATGAAGAAGTCCAAGCAGTTCCATGTGTCGCCAAGGTAACATTTCTTTCCAAAGATCCCCAGAGCCACCATCTTAATCACCATCTCGATGGCAAAAAAAGCGAAGATGAAGTCATCGAAGTCCTGGAGGGGAGGAATGAAAAAATAAATTAGCAAAGAAATAAGAAACTATTTTAGGCACTATTATTTTTATTGAGGTCCCTATAATATTTAATGATCTTTTATTGGAAATTCTCAACCATTAACTCTCTTTTTCAAACAATTGTATTGGAGGCCTCCGGGGACATTTCATACTGCATGCGGAACAGTGTGTTCCTGAAACATGGATAAATGCAGGACATGGAAAGAGTTCTACGAAGGAAAACATTGATAAAACACAGAAGCATGAAATAAAACTTTGAACCGCAGCACAAAGATTTTGTTTGGAGTTTGTTGTTATCTGCATTGATCAGTGTATATCATCTATGTCCATTAAAAAAACGGAGATATTGGTATCAAGCATCAGATCGTGAGTAATACAAAGCTGTCTGACATTTTGGTATCAACTATGACGCATGTTTAAGTGTCATCGTCCGATTCTACGGCGTCAAATATGGACTATTTTCAAGTGACCTAGTGTGACACCAGTCATCTGCCTTGCATGTTGATGCATTCGCCTTTAAACCGAAGCTCATGTTTCACCTTCTGGAGTATTTCCTGACACAGTTGGCAGCAGGTCACATTTAACAAAGACAGTAGTTGCAGTAAGTGTCAAGCCACAGCTGCTTTTGCTCCTGGTATTCAAATTCTTGTCACCTCATGAGATCATGCACATAACTTCGCGTGTCTGCATGTTGGCACCATGAGTGAGGTGCAGGGCTGAGAGACAGTTGACTCTACTAATGCCTTTGCTGCATTGCTTCTGTATCAACTTTTTTCACTGAAAGTCTTTGCACATCAGAGCTATGTTTTTTCATGAAAATATATTTTTTTCAAACCTTCGGTTTTTCAACTCAAGCCTGAACATCAGCAATGTTATTCTGCTGAGTGAAATAGCTGTATTCGCTTTTTTTTTTTTTCCTGGACCAGGTTGATTTTTCCAAAGTTTCACTTGCATCTAGCGCACATCTGACCAGTAGAAACGCTTGTTGTTGACACGTCACACACCAAAATATTCAACATGGCAGACCACGATTCTTCAGAACAAAACACATAAAACCTACAAAGACAACAATTATAAAGGCGTTTGGAGGAGAATAGGAGATTGAATATGATGACGGTGTGTGTAACATTTCAGATGATCAAGCTCATCTTACTACTACAACTACTTCAATGTTTTTCACCACTTTATCTTTTGCAGTTCTCCAGACTCAAATATCAGTAATATTTCATACACTAAAATCGAACACTTGGATGCTTTGACAATATTGTCAAGCTTTATTAATCCCTGCAGCACAATCCTCCCGTCAATTCCTTAGCTCTCCAGAGGCAAAAGTAAACAGCTAAAACAGTCATCCTGCGACTAATGGGGACTTTGTGTCTTTCTCAGGAACACTTCAGCAGGCCGAATAATTTCTGCCAATACACAGGTCTGGACTAAATGTTGGTTTCACTCTTTCAGAATACTTGAAAAAAATACTTGGATAGACAAACACCCTCTTAAACAGATCAGTGCACTTCACTCCTCATGCTCAGTTGAGGTTTGCGAATCATTCATAGTTCATGAATAAACTAAAAGCAATTCCGGAGGAGCACTGCTGTAAAAGGAAGGGCTTGTTCAAAAAAAGCCAGCACTCAAACTGCTCAGTTTGCTGTCATAACACCCTGGTGACTTTCCTGAAAAGTAATGTGTGACATTCAGTGTCTATAGACCACATTTAATAACTTCTTAAAAGCAAATGGTGCCAGGGGAAGAAAGGAAACATGACTTGTTTAACTTCACCTATGGAAAATATCAACAGTGAAAGAGAGACCAAAGCGCTGTTTTCTGACATCAACAGACCAGCTTTCAATTATCAGTGTCTCATGTTCCATTTGAAGACGCTACGTTGAGACACAGATCTTGATCTGGATCAAGACAGACTCACACTCATAAACATTTCAATAAGGCTGCCTTATATTCTTCCCAAAATAAGGCTCAGCAGACAATATTCTATTGGCTCATCATCGCTCACATTAAGAATGTTGTGTTTCACGTTTCGCACCACCAGACAAGAATTAGACATGATAGAAAATATCAATTATTGAGAGTGTCTTATGTGTACCTCTATGAAGACAAGAACTATTTTATGTTATATTCTTTATTTGACGATTCTTTGCTTTGTTTTTATGACCTGGCCCCTCCCACCAGAATAATGGTGAGAACGTAACGCCATTGATTTTTCATACATGCTAATGCAAAATCAAATTTTGTTTCTGATCATGCTCCCTTCAGACGTGGCAGAGAAGTTAATTCAGTACTGCAATGAAAAGAAGGACAAGCCTGGTAACACAAAATGACGTGCTCACCCAGATTTTGGTGTATTTGATAGAGAATGATTGAAGGCAAAACTGAGGAATGGAAGATTAATGAGATATGAGAATGCAGGCAAGTTATGAAAAGACAATAAAAGAAAAAGTATGGAAGCTGATCAAGGCGCAGAACACCCACTGACAGATGAGTCATCCCAACATGAACAGATAAATATGCAGAGTCTTTTCAACTAAAACTGAGGCCAGCCTTTCAAAGTGAAGCGTTTCAGACAGAATCATATTTCTGGTGTGCACTCTTCCAAAATCTTCCTCTGCATTTGGAACACATTCATGCAGTACATATGGAAAAGTCGGTTTCACCCAACTGCGATTCACTATTTCCAAAGCACACACAATGAAAAACACAGAGTTTCTACACAAAACTGGTGCCGAAAAACAACATGGATATATCGCTCTCAATGACCCAAGGGAGCAAAGTGCTTACTGGCACATGTGAGGGGAAAAGTTTCATTTAAATTGAATCCAAAGAAGATTCGTTTTGGTTCAGTTTGGCGCTTTCCAGTAACTAAAAGCCGAACTGGTTTGTACATATAGATTGAATATATCTACTTATTCTGTACATGCAAATGTTGCACTACTTGGTTCTTTATCCGATCAGATGGAATGGCAGTTATCCATTATAATCTACTACATTACTGCAATACATTGGACCGCCTTTATTCGTCCCACGATAGGGAAATTCTGGATGCTATGGTATGTGTGGCATACAAATATTACATTAAAAACAGAAGACAAATTCATAACAAAAATAAAATATACTTAATACTAAATAAATACATTACTAAAATAATTATTTAAATAATAAATAAACAAGTAAAACTGGACAAAGTACCACAAAAAATACAACACTAATGTTCAGAAATGTCCAACTCCCCCAACGTTGAACAGTGAGGCCAGTCATAGTCCACCACAGAGCAACCTGACAGCAATGGACAGGAAGGAAGAACAGACCCACTGCCGTTATGCAGCCAGGGTGGTCAAGTCCGTCTCCGGAGGTGCTGCCCAGAGAAGCCTTGGAATGAGCGCTGGAACCCGTACGAGGGTCGCATCTGCTACTAGTCATGGCTTTGTGATGAGCATCGTGGTCCACTCACCCATGGATGCAAGACCAGCACCACTAGCTCAGCCACCATCCCGCTGTTGTTGAGGCTGCTGGGGAGAGACCCCACAATGATGGACGGTCCTCATCGTCGTCCCCTCCTAGCTCAGGCCCATCTATTTATCCCAGCCCAGAGTTAGGGGTACACCAGTTTAGCACTTTGCCAGCATGGAGATAGCGTGAAATGCTAACTGTGATCCAGAGTGCGGACCATAATACAAAGTCAGAAAGTGCAGAGTTACCGGACACTAGGGTATCACTTGTCACTTTTGTTCTTACTTCAATAAGTAACACTGGCTGAAGCATGACATAAGCAAACATTCAGCTAAGTATCAAAACAAACATTTGTTTAAGTTCTTCTTTATGACACTAACAAGTCCAGATGCACCCAAAATTGTGTGGTCAGTTTGTAGCAACTCAATCCTCTCTTAGTATTGATATATCATTAACAGTGATCTCACATGATCAGAATAAACATGACAGTTATGTAACTAAGGTCGAGGAACATGCTGTAACTTTAAGTATTTTCTATTCAATATAATTGAAAGCAAATGTGTTGCGTAATCTGAATTTATTGTGAGGGTTATTCCCATTCTACCAGAATAGTGCTTGACTTCGAGAACGGCTTGACGGAAATTCTCTGTCTTATATCACCCACTTAATGTGATACTTAAATTGAAGAATGAGAAGACCATGTGTGACATTTGGCTGAGACATATCACGTTCGTGTCAAATCCACGCTCCTCCATGTTCGGCATTTGTCGGCATTTGTCTGCAAGATAACCACGGGTAGAACTCATTCTTTGCGTCTAAGCACAGTCACAATGCACAGAGACAAGAAGGACTTAGAATACAAGATTACTTCCCCAAAAGTAGACCACATTATACAGTACATAAGGTATATATAAGATGTGAAGGGGACCACATATGTACATTTCGACAATAGTCGTATTGTAGTGAGGGATGTTTCTTTTCAGAAATTTACTGCAAAAGCCTCTCAACGTCTTGGCAGGATAAGATTGTGTCTGTCATTTATGCGCAAGTAATGATCAGTGTTAAATGTTTACTGTGCTACAATAAATCAGGGTGGAGGCTCATTTAAAAGTCTCTGAAGCTGCTTGTGTTGAAGTCAAACTTGGATAACTCACAAGTGTTGGCAAAGGCAAAACAACACATTGGAACCCTCCAGTGAGTATTAGAATACCCCTGCCCCACCTCTATTTTTCATCCACATCATGTGCTTCCAATGTATCTCCACCAAATGGAAGGTAAGCTTCATTTTAAGGCTGGAACCAAGTGTGCTACTGGTTGCCTCTGTTCAATCTGTGCCCCTGATGTTGGTGCCACAAGCAATAAGGCATTATTAGAAATAACATCTTTATTCCATTTCCACTCTGACTGGCCATCAAAACAGATTTAGTCTTTAAAAGGCTTTGGAAAATCACCCAAAATTAACACTATTCAGTGGCAATATGCTGAATTAACACACTTTTCATGTCCGCAAAGAATAATTTTCTGTTTGCAATTAATTCTGGGCTGATTTGTGTTTCTTAATCACGCTCCTATTCATTCCACAATGGCAGAAGTGTCCCACCAAATGTCTTCAGTTTTCCGAAAACAGCTCATGGTGAAATATAACAAGAAAATAACCAAACCCTCTGAAGGAATTTAAAATAATGTTGGAGCGAAAACAAAACACAACAGAGAGAAGTTGAGTCAAAGTTTACACAGAAACAGTAAGCATGAGATGAGGTAGATGTTGGTCAGGGTTGGCAACATGAGAGAAGATGTGGTGAGTCCCATCACATCTGGATCAGGGGATCTTTCCAGCACTACAATGGTAGACATCCAATCAATGGCTGCCTATTCCAAGAGACCGAATGCTCTAAGTCCATCGATCAGTGCAGGGATCAAAGCAGACAAAGCAGCTGATCTCTTCTTCTCTAGATACAAATACTGATGGGCTTCCATGTCAATTTTATGAAAATGTTAAGGAGCAAAGGGACAAACATTTGAGTGTCACCAAAGAAAACTAACATTTACATTGAGAAAAATTAAATACGTGTCGAACGATTTGACTTGAACTTATAACACAAATGTTTTCTTCTTTTACCTCCTGGTAGCAATACAAATTATGTCAATAAATTTAAAACCTAACCACCGCACACATTCATTTGTGAAGAGGCCAGTGATGGTTGAAGCACCTTGTATGAATCAGCAATGAGGTCACATCAGCCAGCTCGACCTTTCCAACGGTTCCAGATCTTAGCATCCACGCTAACATGCTCTACATTCTGACCCACACACACAGCTGGGAACCAGATTCATCAAAGTCAACAAGACATGCTGGCCTGGGGTATTCCCATCGGGGCAGCATATGTTAATACCAGCTCTGTAATCCGGATATTGATTCCCAAAAACCTGCCTCGCACGTCAGCGGAGCGTGAAATATATTGCTGATGAACAAGGGTTGGGTGTAATCGCTGAACATCCAGGAACAAAAGACATTTAGACGCCATATCAATCTCAAGCTCTCAGTAGCATTTTTGATAGTCAGTTCAATTTAATATAAACATCGACTTTAAATCATTTCCTTTTTATGTTTACAAACCCTTGCAATCCTTTCACACCTCCAAGCTATTGAGTAATCATTTCATCTTCTCTAATTCTTCCCTACACAGTCTCCTGTTTGTTCCTGATCCAAGTTCGGCACGTCTGATCCCTGGCAACTGACCTCCACTTCTGTTTTCAGCACCTGGTCCTACCTTCGCAGTCTGAAGTATTTGTTTTTCTTTTACCTTTAATAGAGAATAATGTCTAAGATTGGGAATGAGAGTCTGGAGTCTACCTTTGAGATGAAGTGAATAAACCTTTTCTCAGCGCAACTTTTTCAGGCCCCTCATCATCACACCAGCTCTTCTGGAAGACTGTGGAAAAAAGTTATGGCTAGGTGCCTTTTCTCAAACTGCTATTCAAAGCTCCAATAAGTCAATAAATAGATGTTTAGATTTTAAGCATTTTTTTTTCTTTAAAGAACACAAGTTGTGTAACACATAAAATGAGCAATTGTGATAATCGTGAGCATGACTGAATATAAAATGTGTATTTTACACAGTGATATGAATATAATGTCCTTATAACACCAACATAACAGTTGCTGCTCAACCATCAGTCAGGTGAGTACTGTTTATCGTGGGTCTCATTTGCACCTTCAACCAGCAGTCGCTTTCAATAAGACAATGTTGGCATTACTGTGAAGACTTTTGAATTTATGTGGGCGGCAGGCAGCACGGCTCATCCTTCTATATTTGTTCCAAACAAAACAGAAAATGCTGCTGCTGCTTAGAGAAGGAAACATCACCGCTTCCAGTGAACCGGATGAACCCCGCAACATATTACAACCTGCTTTAATGCTCCTCGCAGTGACATCAAGGCTAAAGGGAAGTTGAAATGAAACTATCAGATTTCTAGTCTGGCGATTCAATGTAATTTAAAGAGCTTAAAAGACGAGTCACAGTCATACACTTGCATTGCTTCAACGTATTTGAACATTTGCAAGTAAATTCCCTTCCTCAATCGTATATGGATTCATTAACTGTATTCATCTGTGCTGCTTATCGAGGCAAGTTCTAAATTTAAAATGGGAGTGATTTAGGTGTGAATTGGATGCAAAAAAATCTAGTAATAATAATCTTGAATAAACACATTGATTTACAGCTAAAGTATAAAGTAACATCAGATCATGGACACACACATTTTTGAGATTATGTAGTTCAGCATATCAGTATTTTTTGCCACTGATCCACAGTAAATGTTTCCTTGTTGGTGTCGGACCACAAGATTGTACGTAGTACTGTGCGCCACATCGTATTAGCAGTTCATGATCAAATCAATAACTTCCATACTAATGATCCTATCTTTCTCAGACAATCCCCACTTTTCATAATTGAAGAAAGCTATATTGGGTGAAAGCCATTTAAAGAGGGAAACAAATGGATCTGTGTCAGTCACATTCTCTCCCTCATCTATCTGCAATAAAGCTGCATGGAATCCCGAGGTGAGTTACGGGCTTCCCCCCCTTCCTCTTAGTCCTTTTCCTGCAGTCTTCCACTCTCATCTCGATCGTCCTCTTATCTATCTCTCCCACTGCCTCATCCCCCCTTCTCACAGAAGTCACTCCTCTATTACAGTGATAATGTCTCCCACAGCATCTGACTGTGCACCGGAAATATGGTACGTATGCCATCTATCATGTGCCTGCTTATTATAACTTCAACTACGCCTGACACATTTTCATTCGCAGGAGGCTCATTCTCTATCAAGTGAGCGCATGTGTTGGTTATCACACTTACTGGCGACGATGTAAACACGTCTTCAGGAGACAGTAGCGTGTTATCAATGTGAGTGCCAGCATCACACGCCTCTCTTCACCTCTTCCACACTCTCTTTATGTTCTAAGAGCACTTCATCGCCGATGCTCACTGCACTTAAGGCAATCTCTAATGACTTGATGCAGGCTCAATCCAAAAAGCCCACTCCATAAGTGTCACAGCAGTTATTAAAGAGTGTAAGCGTGATGAGTTGCAGGTCTTAACCAACAATCACGACGTGTAGATCAAAAACAGTCCGGTCCAGGCATGAATCAAACACATGCACCGCTGAGGAGCCGCCAGCAGAGCGCTGAAACAAGGTGACCTGAAGAGGGCTGGAAGAGTATCTGTCACGTTTGCCACCACCACTCCAACCTTGGGCAGACCCTGACCTCTGACCTTTAGAAATGGACATGATCATTTCCTGTCACTTTTGAAGATTTGGTGAAATGTAATTTTAGCAAGACTAAAACAATGTTAATACTCTCCGGAAGCGACTCAAAAGTAGAACCCTTGCTGTCAGTTGCTGTGTAACTGGGACTGGCTCAGGTAGACCCAGGACATGATGGAGACACTTTACCGCTCCAATGGCCTGGGAACGCCACAGCAAAAGTGCTTGAGGAGGCTTGTCAGCAAAGTGACACATAACCTCGGAAATGATGGGATCGATATCTGCTTACGGACACACAGAAGTCCGTATCTCCATATAATTAACTGGTGTGAAGTGAAATAACATTCAATACACTCTACACTATTTGTTTGACTCCAGCTTTTCATGTGTCATCAGAACCAGGCTCATTCATGTAACCAGCAAAGGATCTTGACGTCAAGGACACACCCCACTGAATAAGTACCTGAGGGAGGAAGAGAACATCACCGTGCACCTAAGTCAGTTTTTGTTTTTATTTGCGTGTGTTTTTCAACCGTTTATGTGCATGAAGAAGGTGCAAGAACTTCATCTGTCAGGAAACGTTTGGGTCTTAGGTGTTTCAGTGATTTAGAGTGTGCTTTGTAACAGATGCAATGGAATGAGCACCAGCAGAACAATAACACAAGAATTTTGCTTTGTCAAGATTTCTGCCAGTCACTTTCAATGTGAAAAAAAAACCCTCAAAATGAAAAATCATTACAAAAAATAATTGCAGAACATCTCTGATGACAGATTTGCTGAACTGGATAAATTCTCATGAGTCACCTGTTGATCTATCATGGCACACTAAAGTGATGAAAACCACTGTATATTATTTGAGTCATGGATGTACACTGACAGTGATGAGTGGAATCCAGATTCCACACATCCTTGTTTCAAATAATGCTTCAACATTTCATCAAAGTGATGATTTCCACGACCAAGGACAAGTACACATTTGCCCTCTTCTATTCTCAGTCAAATGTTATTAAATTACATGTACATCCACAATGGACAGCTACTGTATAACTCCAAATTATGGCAAACCACAATCAAAATGAACGTCTTTTAACTGGCCAGTCATCTGGGAACATGTCGATTAGAACAAAACTGGCAGAAAGCCCAGAGTCTAATCAAGGAATCAAATAGCTTTTATGCAGTGGACAGGGTTCTGCATTGTAATGATAATGATTGTTATGATTTCAAATAACAAGTTTCAGTTCCAAGGTTAGTCATTCAGCAAAAATAGAGACAAATATGAATACTGAAGTTTTATGGTTCAGAAATTCTACAGACATTTTTTTTTTTTCAAATGTTATTGAGTGAACTATGGTTCGCTGTACTCAGCAAACAAATCCCAAATTTCTGTCCCCGAAGGTGGATTTTGTCCTGGACATTACCTGTGAGATCCAGTCAGTGGCAACATGCTGGAAATGACATGACAAGTGCTTCCAGATATTGCAAAAACAAACTGAGAGCAAAACAGCACAACGACACGCACCTTAACAGTGAGGCTCTTGGCCACATCAGCAACATTTGTTGCAGAAAGACTTTTATCGAACAGTTGACAGATAAACATCTGCTTCAATGGGGAGGGACTGATTTCATTTCCTTAATAAAGTTAGGCTGTTATTGACTCCTCAACCATCTGCAGCACTGATTTCACAGACTATCAATTGATAAACGAAGAATATTTATTTGACTGACAAACATCTGCTTCAGTGACATTAGATTAGATTTAATGTTTTCCTGTCCTCAATCAAGAACCATCTCTGTCAGATCCGTTTCTGGTGGCGGTTCGTTCATGACCTCACATCACATACAGTGGTCATAAACTGAAGCATGTGAGGTCAGTAGAAAAGTTACCCAAGCCATCTTTACTGGTTCAGAAAGAACAAAATGGGAACAAAACAAAATGGGACGACAGGTTCGCTTGGCCGTTGACGTGCTTCCTCTTAGACCACAAACAAGGATTCTACGTGTATGACCACCAGACTTAAAGCGACTACTAGAGACAAAGTCGCACTAGACGACCAGAGTAATGCGGTTAATAGCATCGCTAAGTTAGCATGTAACCGAGTTAAGCTACGCAGCGGAAGTAAACAAACTCCTCATCGTGTGTGTAACTGGATGCAGTGTGTTTCTCGGTCTTAGCCGATATCTGCAGTGAACACATGACAAACCTGATATCAGCTGTGTCTTGTTACTCACGATAAGAATGATCCGCAGATGTGTCGATTTATCCTCAATTTCCTTTACTCATGTTTTGATCCTTAGTTCTCACACAAAGCCCCGATTCGGCGGTTTAAGGAGATGGCGTTTCCTCCACGTTAGCAACTGTTAGCTGTTAACTGTTAGCATCCTTGCTGAGTTAGTCAAGTCTCACACCGGCTCAGCGCGACTCCGCACTTCAGACAGCACACATCTATCATTCTTGTCATACAAAGACAACAAGAATATTTCATTTTACTCAGAAACATGCAAGTTTATTCCCTGCCAAAGGAAACATGTTGGACGATGATGACAGCTCCATGACAGTCACGGCGTTGAACCATCGTTCTGATCTGCTAATTCTGGACCTCTGAAGTAAAACTAGTTAATTACTCAGCACGATCGCTGACTACAGAGTTCAATAACACAGTCTGACATGGCAAGGATGGAAGGACAGCGCCACCCCTTGAGGTGAAATACTAAATTTTCACTGTACTGCATGTAAACCAGGAGAAGATGACACAGACTCGGACGTGATGGCTTAATCGAGCAATTGTTTTCGTCAAGCTCTCTGTATCGTCGTGTCTCAGGTGGATATTAATAACATGGAATAAAAGGTTTTATAGGTCGAGTAAGCCTGGCAAAGGAACAAGCAATAACAACTTCCATAGTTGCCAAGAGCAATCACCTTCTTCTCATATTCATTTCATATATCTAGCCATCCATACAGGTGCAGGTGCATCAAGTGAATAAGGGTTTTCCTAAACACCAATTTTACAATCTGCTTCAGCCAAACCAGCATGACATACAGGTTGCATTCTGTGAAACGGGTATCAACAATGTGAAAGCACATCCTGACCTGTCCCCTCTGAGGAATCGTGCACAGCCACTATGTATGCTAATGTTTTCTTACAAAATTGGATGCTATTATCTCAGGGGTCAGATGTTTTCATCACTTGCACCCCCAGACAGGAAGCTGACACTATGCTATACATGTTGATGACAGCGGTGGGAGCCTCATGCGCCCAGGACAAAAGGCCAGCTCAACCGTATTCTGACATTTGGTGAAGACACATTCATCACAGGAAGTGAGAGATATAATATTGTGCGAAACCCTCAGGTCAATCCCCGACCTTCACATAAGTAGTGAAAAAGTCTCTACGCACCACAACAAACACAAGAAAATCTGTAGCTGGGTTTTCCACTCAGGTTAAAACGCTTCCTCAGTAGCCCAATCATGTCAGACATTCCACAGCAGCGACAAACCCAAATGTACGTTGACTTTTCCTGCCAACTCTCAATTTAGTTTTGCCCGCCATCTGCTACTTCTCACCATGCATTTTTCTGTAACTTAGTGTTTGGCAGGGAAGCCGAGGTTGAGTGGGACATCATGTTTATATATATATAGACATGAGATATATATATATATATATATATATATATATATATATATGTGTGTGTGTGTGTGTGTGTGTGTGTGTGTGTGTGTTTAGCCTCAGCTAAACATCTGAGGTGCCTCAGATCTCAGCTAAAATTGAAATCAGACGGTAGTCTCCTCGGGTCAGCCGTTCAGATGCTGACACATGAAGAGGAACAGTGACCTTCAGCACCACCGAAGCCTGTGATCATTACCGTCGCCATTAGCTGTGTCAGGAGACCAGAGCTCATTTAGCCACGGCTGAGTCCCCTCATTAGCTCTGATGCTAATAAGTCTATGTAGCGCTCAGTGAACATCGCATGTGGCAGCCAAGCACCGTGCCTTTAATGAGGAAAAAGTAAATATCGTCTTACACCATGATTTACAGCTCCTTTATGAAAATGATCCAAAAAAAACTAAATAAATAAATAAAGGCGCAATGAATGAATGGAGAGTGGAGAAGAAATAAAACATGATGAAAGAAATAAATGTAAAACAAAACAAGTAATTTTTTTTGTAATTAATCATTGAAAAAATTGAATCATCATTGAAGCATAATATATGGAAATTAATATCTAGCTTAATCGATCAAATAAATACATTGTTTTCATAATGATAATTATTTCTATACAGTGAAACCACATATCATATTTTTATTTACACAGACATCAGCATTAAGCAGCGAATGGACGTCTCCATGAAGTGCCTCAGCTAATGGATCAAGTTTACTGAAATACACGTAGCGTATAAGAACTACGTGATTCTGTTCAGCCGCTGTACAGCATGTCGGTCTTTCAATGGAATCCCTGTCATGTCACTGATTCCTAGACAACACTACATCTTCCTGCCTAGAGCAACAAGTCATTGAACCCAAAGAAATGCCTTCAGAGAAATTTGAAACTTTAAAAAATGCCACCTTCCTCAAGTGCAAAAGCAAAGTCAAATCTTGGAATCCACTGTGTGGAATATGAATGTAAACCAGAGAATGAGTTATTATCAAGTCGTCCATGCAGTTGTACAAAACTAAAACTAGTAGATCCAGTAGGAGGGTGCATGTACTGACAATAATGCATCCCTAATGTTGGTTGAGGATTTTTTTTTTTTTTTAACGTTTCACAGCTGTCAGGTTTGACTTCCATTAGAGATAATATCTCAGCAAGTGTGAGGCAAGAGGACGAGTACAGTTGTCAGTGGTGGCGCAGGCATATATTCATGGGGTGGACAGTGTTGGGGACAAAGGTGTTCAGCGGGTCAAACCTGATATGTCCTGAGTGAAAAGAGCCGGCGGTAATGCTACCTGCTAGCATCAATATCCTGCAGACCTGTAGGTCATGGAGGAATCGAAGAAGGCAGCTGATCACTTTCACTGCAAAAAGACCCTTGTTACGATCGGTGACGGCTGCAGCCAAGTACCACACACTGATGCCATTGAAACAGGTATAGCTCCCATCTTTTTTAAATTTCAAAGTCATTTTGTCCAGAATCATTAAAGAAAAAAAAAAGAGCAATGCCTTTCAAAGCAACACATTACTGTTATCAGATTACATTTGTCAGACCAGCAGTAGTGTAACACATCACCATAACGTCAATAGTCACATTGCAGTTACAGCCTACACAACACCTCCTAACTTGTGCTGTTGTCAGCTGAGACACATTAAGTTTGAATTTGTGGGGAAAAAGGAAAATGACTCAATGGTGAAGCGCAAACTTTGCTCAAGGCAGAAACGCTGCAAACAAGCATAAAATGGCCATCGCCTCTCTTTAAAAATGGGGTTGGGTAGAAACAGGAAATTTCTTTTTTATTGCATCATGGCAAAAGGTGTGGATGTTTCTGATGGTAGTAACTAGTAGTGTAACTCATTACTTTAAGCAGTGAGTAACTTGGAAAAGGAAGTACTTTTTTTTTACCCCAGCAGCGGCAATAATGAATAACCTTGGAAGCCAGTGTTACATTCGTCTTTAAGACAGTTGACAGCAACTCAAATACATTTAAATGGTCTTACCTGCAGGATCTTGCACCTGTCCGAGTCGCAGTCGATGTCCTCACAGGGATGAAACATTCCCAGCGTCACGCAGTTCAGCAGGATCACCAGCATGGACGCTCGCTCGAACCACGTGGAAGAGTCAGTTAAGGAAAATGACAGGCAGGTTTGTGCAGCATCATCAGATTTGCTGGCGAAACTTTGGCCGCTGACCTCATTGTATCACACCAATATGGAAACATCAACACAGCACTGCATATCTATGAACCGCTCTTCTAATTAATCATCGCTTTGAAAGCGAAAATGAGTCAGGCAGGACTCCCAATCGCACCTGTAGCTGCTGAGCTTGCATCCTGCTGAACTGGAATCTCTTTGCAGAGCATTTGACTGGAATGTTTTATAGAGGTACTGGTTAGACAATTCAAATCCCCCCCCCCAAAATATTATTCAGCCTTAAATAGTTAGGTTAAATATCAGTTATTACCTTGAAGAATACTCATCTCCTCATAAACGCTTTGATGTAAAATAATAGCTTCAATAAAAGTAGATTAGTCCATTCTATAACATATAACTCCATAGCGTCTTGTGGACTGCAAAGAGCCAACCAGGTGAATGACCTGATGTCTCTCTGGTCGTGGAAATTTGGTTTCACCAAGCCACTGACCCCAAAATTATCCTCAAAAATTATATAGAAATCACCTCTATGCACCTTGTATTTCCTTTTAATATCAAAAATATGGAATTAATTGGCCAGTAAGGCCAAATGCATGAGTTTAATCACCTCCGTAGTTTGTTTCGCTTCCATTTATCAATTGAAGGAATTCTATGACTCTATCAAGAAATGTAATTTAAGGTAGATATTTTGGCCCAATGGCTCATCTGTAAAGCAGAAAAGACACAAGGAACCAAGCACAAACACTGCAGGATGACTGATTTAAGGATGGAAGCGAGAGCGCAGAAAACTTGATGCATGGCTCATTTTATTGTCCACAGGTCGAACAGTGGTTTACTATTGAGCTCAGGCAAAACGCCAGCCTGAATTATAAGGGCCCAATCTGCGATAAAGTACCAGCATGTGACAAAGACACAAAAAATGAAGACTGAAAAATCACATAAACACACAGATCTGCATTATAGATCACTGCAGCTGGCTCCTTCAGCGCCCTGAATCAAGTCTGGTTAACCATGTTAGACAGCAGAGGCCGTTTGTCATCCAAGCATGTGTGTACGCGTGTTAAATGGGCGATTTGAAAAAGGAAACTGTGCTCACGCAAGCTGTGAGGACAAATGAGCTGTCACTGTTTTATTGCATTAACTACCAGTTGCACATTCATACTTCTGACCCACTGTGCAGCTGGGTCAGTGAGGAATCAGCGAATAAGCCAACAAAGGACAGTAACAGATTTGCCCAGTTGTTACCTTCCCTACCTGTCAGTCAAGTCGTACAATATCACTGTATTCATGAAGCAGTAAGTTATTGTAAAGTTCAGCAGCTGCAACATTAAATTGCTCTTGGTTTGACAGGAGGCAGGGATGGTCAGGAATGTCAGGGCAAAATAAAAGGGGTTGCATCAGGGAAGAGGACTGAATCATGGTGGGGTCCAATATGTATGCCACAGCAGTTTTCCAGGAATTATATTAAAAATATCAGAATTTATCCTCAAAGAGGAAAAAAATAGACACCAACCAAAACAAAACTTAAGGAAGAGTTTTTGTAATTTTATGTTATTCCAAGTTGAATGATTATTATTGCTTTTTTTGTATCACTTCTGTCTGAAGGAAAGCAGCTAAACATAAAATAAATAAATAATGCTTACTATATGTAATTTTTTCTGTCACCCTGTAATGTTATTTACATTTGTGTTATTGCTGTTAAGTTCAAGAATAATTAGAGAATCTTTTAGATATTTATCTTCTTTCTATTGCCACACTTGTCTTTATTCTAGCATCTATGATACCAACATATATATAGACACTTTGTTCTTATTTATTTATTTATTTTTTACTATGAATTGTAAATTCACCTGCCTGGATTGGACTGACGCTTTGTCCTTACACATGAATTATGAGCAGCTGACACTTTCGACAGGAGAAAAAAAAAAAAAAAAGCTGTGGTTTGCAGAGACACAGGACAACAATCTGATCCACCACAGTGGCTGTCATACAGTACTGAATAAGGGTTTTGAATAATAGATGTAAGCTGAAGGGAATTGGAGAAGAGGACCACGAGGAATCTCAGATAAATGACATGGCTAATGATGGCTGCATCCAGAAGCAGGCTTATGTCACACACTGGAGGAGGCACAGACGCGCTTGTGAGTCCAAAGGGAAGTAATTAAAAAGATCAGTCAGTATGAAAAGTGGGATCATTAAACAGGAAACTAAAAAAAAAAAAAAAAAACTTGGATACACTTTAAGTGTGATGCTGCGGAAAGTTTCACGCTGTTGTTGACACTCAGCGGAAGCAACGGCTGAACCTCGCAATTCAGTTCTGAGAATGTATAATTAAAGCAATGAGCTTCGAGGGGGGTCCTGATCAGCACTGGCTATCTTCATTCGAGGTGGTAATACTCTTCTCCTGACCCTCCACTAGCCCAAATTCCTCAAAGAGGATAAGGAGTTTCCATTTGAAAATATCACATCTCTTAGACTGTGATCTCTGAAGTATGTGGTTCTAAAAACAAAATTATTGTGTTAGTGCGGCTAAGTTTAAAATGCATGTAAACAGCTTAGTCCGACGACTGGAGAGAAAGTCGGACGACTCGACCTGGATAATGCTGCATGTAGTCCAGTAGCTCACAAATGACCAGACTGGGTGATGTGCGGCAGCGTGTATTGGACACGTAGAAGAGTTGTTGGTTTAAGGAGACGGCATTACCTCCAAGTTAGCATGTTAGTGGCGCCGTTGAACTATCACTCCGACACGCTGATCCTGGACCTCCATAGTTAAACTAGTTTAACTATGTAACTATGATGCTAGTTACGCAGTCGGCACGATCGCTGACCACAGAGTTCAACATAACAGGCTGAAACAGCTGCTCACTTCCCATAGGAACTGGAAGGACTGAAGAGCTCACAGCGCCACCCCTCGTCACAGAGGTGAACTGCTCATAGCTCCATTTTCACCGCTCTGTATGGAAACTGGGAGAACATGGCGCAACCTGACTCGGCAGCTAGTCAAGCTATCGCCTCAGTCGGACTACGCTCATTGAGGACAAGCAAGAACTTGTCATGATCCGCTTTTATTTGTTTGGCGACGCTTTCTGTTTGGACTCTTATTCGTACCTGTGGACTTCTCCTGGTTTGATGACACTCTAACTTTGGACATTTAGACTTCACTTTGTTTCTTCCGGTTCGGTGACGCTTTCTGTTCTGGTTTTATTGTTGTTAATGATTAAATATTGTACCTTGCTGCACTTCTTGCCTCCTGCAAGTTTCTCATCACTGCACTTGGGTCCCACTCCATATCTTGACTCATAACAGAACTATGCCATGGACCTATTTAAACTCTATTAATGACAATGAACAACAATAAAACTCTCAATCTTTGCTATATTTATCCTCAGAGGGTGAGTTGTAGTGTTATGCAGAAAGCAGAATTAAATCATTCTGACACTTTGCATTCTCAACTTAGAAACCATCTCTAGTTTAGGTTGGAATCCTGCAAATTTGTACCAAAGATAGAAGTGAATTGAAAACAAAATGATCACTGGCCACTTTTGGAGTCAGCACAGTGCATCCTGAGCTTTAACTTTAAGGTTGTTGTTGTGTTGAACGGAAAATAAAGCTGAATGATGGAAAAAGCCCACATCCAGGCCGGCAGACAAAAACAAGAAGCTCAGTCAGCGTTGGATAGAGACATAGCAAAATATTAAATATGTATAATCTGACTAATTTAATCAATAACGCTTCCTCCCTTGCTCACATTCTTGTCTCTCTCCAGCTGGCCCGCTATAATTAAACAATACAGAGATAGAGTTCGCATTGTTCTGCCTCCGGAGTGAACACACGAATAAAGACTGACAACCCACACAAGCAGAAGTACTCTCACACACACACACACGTATACCTTCATGGTGTCAGCATATAAACAAGCAGTGACGCCCACAGGGACAGATTCAATTAGAGCAGAAACACACAGAGATGTGCTCCGTCAAGATGCTGACGAAAAGTCACATACATGCACACAGCTATGGCGTTTCACCAGCACTGTCTAATAAATAAAAAAAAACAATAATAACAATCATAGCGCTTTCTTTAGTTGAGCCTTTGTTCTTCCACACGTGTGTATTTATGCACCTTTGTTCCTGCCTAATGAAGGAAGGGCGAGCGGCCAACCTCATGTCCTCCCTTGCCATCCTTCATTACACTGCTGATTCTCACTCGATCTGCACGGAAATGATCCAAAACCAAGGCACAACAAGGCCAAAATAAAGTAACTGACGACACACATTTTATTTTGAAGATGAAAGAAGACATTCATAAAAGTTTGGAGGAACACAGCTATTTTAATGAGGGCTACAAATCCTCAACAATGAAAGTGCAGCGCACGCACTCCGATAATCAATTCAGACCAGACTTTGCGAATGTGTTTTGTTTTTTTTTTCCTTGTTTGGAGCAATTCATCCAGGAAGTTATTCCACGTCCGTCTCTGCTCTCCTTGACTTCGCACACAAGTTGATTTATTGTTTTTGTGCGTGTGGGAAAAACAGATTTTATTTTTGTCACGGACTAGTAGCAGCAAATGTCTACTACATTTCAATCAGGCTAACAAGTCCGTTGTACCGTCCCAACAGAATCCTTTTTGGTTTTCATCACACCAAGATTGAGTGAAATAGAACACACCAGCACATGACACCAGAGACACGTTGTATATAATTGGCTTAACTTAGTGATGCCATTAAAAGCCAACTTTCTATGTGGCTCAGCTTTTCGAAACCTAGATGGAAGCATGTTTATGGTTTGAAGAAAATGTTGACATGTTAGACACTTCTCAAAATATTGGTACATAAAAACAGAAACGCTCTGAAAGTAAATCAAGCAAAAATCATGAAGCCCTCACATTTTATTTCCTCTCCAGAGCAGCACCTCTTGTCTTCTAGGCCGGAAAACATTATAAGCCAAAACATTGCTTTCAAGACGGGCGGAGGAAGATTCGTCTCCAGACTGCCCATCAATCCTTCCTTTCAGCACACGTTCATCTATTTTTTTCCTTCACATTTCTGCTGGCTTTGTTTCCACTCTCCTTTCCCTTTCCGAGGAATATTCTCTTACTCAAGCTCTTTTCCAGAGCTCCAGAATGCTGACACTCTCCTCAACAAGGAAAGGAAACACGAGAAAGAGGCCGGATGTTCATGAGAAATTAAAGTGGGGCTGCTGCTCTTTTCCGTCTCAGCTATGTGCCATGCGTGATAAAGATGTGTCTGTCGGCATTGTGTGCCCACAATAATATTGTCAGCTGGTTTAATTGATGCAAGAAATCAGTGTACAAATAAAGCCGGCATATTAAAGCCAAGTCTGTTAACTGGTGTTGGGAAAATCCTGGTGGTAGAGCTGCTGACAGAGCTTATCAGGAGCCGGAGAGTTATTTGGTGGAGGGGAATAGCGACATATTGTTGCGTGTATCAGCATGAGCCATGCAAGGGTGGGATACAAAACAGACCGGCGCTGAAATGAAAGGCCTTTGTGAAAGTAAATAGGACAGAAAATTACTTGTCAAAGAGTGAAAATGACATTAAGAGATGTAAAAACATTCTCACTAAAGACTTGACCTCAAATCAAATTAACCGGCAACATTTTCAAAGAATAAACCCAAAACAACCTTTAACTCTTCCCTCAAGCCACAGTGCAAACGTGAGTTCACATTTCACATGTCAGTTGGCCGTAAAGAGGTATATTTTATTACAGTTTAAATCGAGTATGATATTTCTGGAATGAATGGGTAAAGGTATCTTCAAACTAGACGCTGCTGTTTATGAATAAACAGCTCGTGAATGCACATGCTGTCAGTGGAAGCCTGCAGTTATAGTTGAAGCTTTGAACGGTGTCTCCACCTCAAACGATGGCCGAGATATGGCTGTGTGACTGCACTCTTTACAGCCCAGTCACCTCACGTGCTGCCGACTCATTCTGCTTCAGACGGCCGAATTTCATATTCTCCGAACAAACGGCCATATCGCGGAAACTGTGGCAGATAGTAAGCGACCACACCGTGAGAATCCTGAGGTTTTTATCTCGAACTGACCAGATTGTCATGTGTCTACAGTTTGGCCAGGATGGCGAGTAAGAAACAAGTAACTGTGACTACAAAACTGGTGATTTTCATGTTTCTGCGCCCCACGGTTTGGCCACAATCGCAGTTTAGAAACAGAACTTTGTACCCCTCCCCTGCTCCACTAAAACTTGCTTAATTGCTCACTTTAACTTTTCGATTTTTGCCAAATTTCTTCTTCTTTGAGCGCGATTTCTGGGCAAATGATACGACTTGGCTCTGATCTTGTTTTTTAGGGAGACAGAGGACACGTGCCGCTGTGCTTTGAGCTTTTCGCAGACTCTCTAGCCCTCTGCAAGCCATTGAATCACTTTGCATTGGGGTGCATTCACGATAATTAAGCTACAAAAGCAGTGGGATTAGACTAGCTTTCCCCTGGATGGTGCGGTAGTACCACAGCCAGTGGGAGGGGACAATCCACAGTGTCCACTCGTCCATCTGTATGATGGTGTGCTACCTCCTGACATCACTGCTCAAAGTCAACTACTCTTCAAACCACTTTCTTTTGGCCCTCATGAAAGACATACTGGTCTTATACTGGTGACGTGTTGTTTCAGCATCTTTATTTGTTCCACGGTCAATGTTACCCTCTTTTAGCCATTGGGTACCATTTTTTCAATGAATAATTATAATATTTAAATAGGTTGCACTGTCACTGCATTGTTTATTAATATATGTTTTATTAAGTTGACCCTTGTTGGTTGCCCATGCTTTCTCATTGCAATTACAAAAATATGACAATATTAACACTAGTGGATTGTGTACTTCCGTACTCATAAAAGCTGTAACTCATGACATGCACCACAAGGAAGGTAGGGAAACTGGATCATTGCAGAAGTAGTTGCCGTCTTACTCTCACGATACAGACACGTCTCTCATCAGCCAGGAAACACCCCTGTATCTTGCCACTGCGGTCCGTGAGTTGCTAAGCAACGCAGGCTTTCATTGGGAACTATTCTGAAGTCACATCTCTGTTGCTGTAACTGAGGCAGAGGGGCAGAGTTGCTGCAGAGCCAAACTTTGAACAAGGCTTCAGATCCACTTGCACTTGTTCCCTCAGCATTAGGCCACACACTTTATTGTGTGGGAATTTTACTTTGTGTGCCTAAAAGAAATAAGTAATAATAATAAATCAGCAGGTGCAGCCGAGGGTGGCAAGTGAACCATCTGACTATGTATATATCTTGGAAAATTGTTGTAGAAAATAATAGGAAGGGCCAGCAGCGAGAAGAAAAGGTGGCATTGTTTTTTTCTATCTTGTGACATATGAAGAAATGCACCCCTTTCCCCTGCAGTCACCAACCCTTGTTCTGTGCAGGAATCTATAAGACACAAGTGTTTGTTGTGGAGTTTAATGAAGTATAACAATTCTGGCGAAAAGAAAAAAATACCCCCTTTTATGCAGATTTCAGACTGTCAAATAAGCAGCCCTGCAAAAGCCCAAACTGCCGCTTGGATGCGAAAGTGGGAAAATCTCTGCAAATCAGTGTAATGGTTGTCCTCGACACACTGCATAACAGTTCACACCCCAGAGCTGACGGAGAAGAACTGTGTGAGGAGAGAAGATGTGAAAGGATGGTAATAATATTATCAGCATTAGGCATTTAGCTGTCTTCAGCGGCAAGATTATATGGAGAGGATGATTATCTTCGCATCTAGATGCTGATGATTTCTTTAACCCTCATTCACAACTCTCATTTTAAAAACTGATGCCTTTTGAAAGACTGAAGACTATCAACACGCTGATGTCTGACATCCAACACACAGTAATGAAATGAACACAACATCATATATGTTAACAAGAGGTCACACACAGTGCAACAAGTCGGAAATGGCATGTTCACACGGGACTCTGACACTGTCGCTGACAGATATGGACATGTGGTTTTTCAGCAGTGTCCATGTTGCCAGAACACAAAATGCATTTGCGTTCTTCCACGATCAGTTTAAACAGTGTACACACAGTATCATCCAGACTTGCAGCAACACAACAAAGAAACTTCTGCACTAACTGGGGGGCTACATGTAAGAGTTTTCGTGACATCATTTCTAATTTCATAATAATGGTAGGCTTTGTCAAAACTCAGCATTTTGTGGAGGCGCCAAAGATGGAAAAACATATCTTAGCCCCTTTAACCTTCATGAATTCTGTATTATGACTGGATGTGAATCATCAGTAATACGGTCACATCATAGTGGACTGTTTGTTTCAGGACTGGCGGTATTACAACTCTGAGTCCAAATGTTTGTGACTGAAATGTAATGCCTTTAAGAGGTAACAGTTCCAGTGTTTACATTGAATTTTGGTTATTTTGTTCTATTTATTGCACTTATAATGTAATCTCCATAGTCTTTCATTCATTTCAATTATTATAATAATAATAATAATTATTATTATTATTATTATTATTAGTAGTAGTAGTAGTGGTAGTAGTAGTCGTCGTCGTCGTAGTAGTAGTATTGTTGTTGTTATTATTTTTATCTTTTATGATTACTATTATAGCATAACAACCAAAATTTCTCAATTGTGGGAAGTATAAAGGCAGTTTAATCTAATAATGTATTTATTTTCCTCTCTGAGTGTCTGGTGACATTGTTTGGACTAGTTGGGACTAGTGGTCAAAGGTCAGTAGTGTCCTATTATTTTTAACTAGCTTTTCATTTCCCTTGGTTTGGCTGTGATTTTTGTTGGGTTCTCGTGTGTGCAAAACACCACATTTCTATATCAAAAATCCATTTCCAATTATGTGTGTATGTATCTCACTTCTGCTCGTGCTGGTGTTGTTTGCTTTGATAGGAGGACTTTGATAGACCTGACTTCTAAGCAGTGTCACATCATCCCTCAGGTTCATATTAAGGTGAGTGACTGATCCACCGCAACCAAAGGCAATCACTGAGTCAAGTAACAAAGAAAACCTCAGTGGGTGAAGCCTGTGCTCCAGGGGAACTGAAACAAAAGTGACCTGATTTGCATATGCCATTGGAAACTGCCATCCTTGAACCAACCCTGAACAGGTGATGAAGCTGCATTGTGGATAAAAACGTCACGAAAAAGAGGTGACATGAAGTGTCCGGATCAATTGGAAGAGGGTGGAGATTTTGTGGAGAGTACTCCTACAATGAAAGTGAGAGCATACTAAGGGGATGTTTCAAACAACCTTTTTTCATGTTAAGTTGCTGCAGTAAATTATTGTAAAAAAAAAAAAAGTTTGTCAGTTCTGCATTAATCTTTGTTTTATGTAACTAAAAATATTTACCTTAACGTAATGAACCACTGGGATTCCACTGATAGTATTAGCCACAGGTTCAGAGCACATTAGCTTCCACCAATATTAAATACAACAGAATGTCAGAGAAGAGGTAAACGCAAGGGCAAACGTCAATGAATGTTTCCCTTTAACACTAACAAATTATTCATCATCTGTCTTAATCTCGCTCTCCCTTTCTCATTCACAGGGATTGGTGCTGTGGGTTTCATTCAGAGAACTCTCTTCCAGCCTTCATTCAGCATAGTTACTGAGAAATACACACAACAATACAATTCATGCAGAACTCCATAACTGACCGTCTGCAGAAATCCATTTAAATACCACAGCAAATAAATTGGATGGAGCACACCTGAAAAAAAAAACCCTTGCAGGTTAAACAGAGGTCAACTCCCAATGCAGATAAAAAAAAAGCTGTTGGAAAAAAAAATGAAGGAACAAACCCAATATGAAAAAATGCAACACAGTGCCAGAATCAGCATGCTTATCGGAAGCAGGCTTTATCAGAGCAGCTCATCTGGCACCAGAACACCATTAACAGTATGAAAGTAGATGGAGGCACGCTACTGTAATCTACTCACGAAAGATACGGTGTGCATTCATGACTAGAAATATTTACTTATTAGCAATCAGGGTTTAAAGTTGGTGCATTAAATAAATACCTAAGCATGCAAACATGCCTGAACACGCCAAAATTTGAAGTAACACGAGGTGCTGGACTGCGTCTTTCATCTTCAGCCGCTTATGTCGCAGGTCACAGAGTTGAAGCAGCAAGCATGAAATCTTCCTGTTCCCAGGCACACAGTGACATGCTGCCTCTGATAAAAAAAAGGGTTTCCCTGTATAGTCTGTGGCCGCTCCACAAACAGTTAAGACTTGTTTAACACAAAGTGAAGTGGCACCTTAACTGCCGCTGTTCATTTGGTGCACACACAGCGATCTTATCTTGTTCCCATATGCTGTGGGAAAGACCGTGTTCAGTTGAGTATGTGGGGGGTTGAATTGCATTTTTAAATCCAAGAACCAGAGTTTGAAGATAAGAAAATGTACTCTTGTAATATTATGCAATTCTATATAGAATAAGTCTTAGGATTAGTCTGGCGAAGCTGTGGTGTTGCCAGTTTACACGAAAGCTCCAGCAAGTGGTGCAATATAAGGCATATTGTCTTCCTACAAACAGATACAGATAGATAAACTAACACAAACCTATGTCTTCATCATTAAAAGAAAATAAATCAAGCAAAGCTGCACTTTCAGCAAGAGTTTGAACGCCTTGTTTTACACAATGGCTGCATGTATGAAGCAATACATACGCCGATAGCTTGTGTCATGGCTTGAGCCTGCTCAGATTCTGTGGGTAATAGCTGCTTAAAAGCCGTAATAGGCGGCTGCTGTGTTGCTTACGCTTTCGCTCCCGTAACTGACACTGCCCATCAGTCCAAGCAGAATCACCCCAATGGGGGTCATGCTCAATGTATGTCCAGTTTGCATACCGCAACAGTTTTGTGCACCAACCTCCTTCCGTCAATATACTGAACAGGAAAACCGAAACGCTCCCATACATGTGATTTTTCATGCTCCTCCGGTAGTCAAGGCTTCACTTGTAATCGCGGTAGTGGAATGAGGGCCGGTAGTACACACACAAGCACCTATTTTTTTCTTTTTCATAAATGTTAAGCAATCCACGGATCACATACGGTCTGAACCGTTGGGATCAGGGTTGATCCGTGATCCATGGCATCACTAGCTCCAGCTCAACATATTCCAAGATGCAGGGGATGTTGCTGGACTTGAGATGGTCAATTAAAGCTTCAACATGGAGTGAATCAGCACCTACAAGTGCTGAAATTAGCAAACCACCCTGGTCTCAAAAGGAGGCACAACTGAGCTGGTTCTCCTGTAACATCTGCTCCTTGCGCCTTAATACTGCACTGTATGTTCTGCAAATCCATTGTGCCCTGTGTGTGGTGCAGCCATCCTTCCATACATCAATTATTTATTCCTTAATTTACCTTGATGGATGTCTTTGACTGAAGGAATTAACGCCTACATTGGACCAAAACAGAGGGAGTGGGGGAAAATAAATACCAGACAAATTGTTGCGGCAGAGACGCTCAAATAACATCAATAGATTCTGTCAGTGTGTGGGTTAATTGAAGGTGCAGCATAAATCATCAGAACACACTGAGCAGTTTTGATAGACAACATCCGTTTCATCTGGCCTCACTCGTCTGTGGTTTGAGATTGTGTTTACAAATTCCCACTGCTTTTCAGAGGCAATATTTCTTTGCTAACGCAAACGTTGCACTATATACAGCAGCATGAAAGGAGAAAGATAGAGAAACTGTTTATGCAAGAAAATGTATTGCATTTCTCTTGAAATAAATCCAAAACATGTTCACCAACCCAGCAGTCACTAATTATTTACAATTGACAATTTGTTTTATTTATTTTTTTGTGACTCAGTTTATTTAGGAAATTAAAGTTGCCTGCCTACTGTCAAAAATTGAGAGCGTAACTGAAATAACTTGCAAAAATCTGGGAGCTAACTTTGAGCAGACATCTATAACATCTACAATCAATGAATAATACAACAACAACAATAAGAAGAAATCAATTCAATACAATGCACACATAAAAAGCAAGTAGTTCTACTGGCCCAGTAAATATACAAGAGCAGAGCTACCTGTGACTCACAAAACCTCTCTTACGTGACCGGTTGCATGGGAATAAAAAAAAAAAAACAAGACAATTTAAGCCGTCAAGTGTAACTCTCCCACTCTTCCCTCACAACAACATTGATGCCTTGACTGAAGCAAAACAAATATATCCCACAAATCTCGCTTTTATTTGACTCCAGTTCTGCTTCCTTCTGTCAGTTATATCAAACGCTTCCGCTCACATTTCTGTTTTCTTATCCAGACTGCAGTAAATCTCTCTCAACAAGAAAACTCTTGTTCGCTTGTAACTGGCCCAAAACTCAGCAGCTTAGTGTCGTTCCTTTATATCAGCTTTGTGTCCTTTTAAACTAGTATTGATTACTCTTAAGCCATTCATTGTACATCGCGGAAAAGGGAACACAAAAAGTCAGAAGAGTAATGTTATTTAGTTCATAGCACTGGATTCTACTAAAAATGTACATTAATATCTATTTACAGTTTGGTAACACAATCTGTGTTGGTCATTAGTCATCTGGCTTTTTTGCTATAACATTGGTAAATGACAGAGAAAAAGTCACCATGGACGCCTTGTAAGTAAAGATTCTGGTGCAAGCATTGACAGTTGAGAAAACGTCAAGCTACTGTCAAACATTAAAATTTACCAGAGTCCATCTCTCTCGGTCTGTGGGCGGTCTGTCAGGCTTCTGTCAGGTGAGGCACTTCAAACTGGTTTCATCAGGGTTGGTTCTCAACTCAGACCTTTGATGAACCTGACAGATAATAGTACAACATGTTCTCCTTCCTTCTGAAGGACAAAAAAAAAAAGATTTTTGAAATGTTCCAAATCATGAACAGAAGCTGGCGGCTGTTTCTGGTGAGGTCATGCATACCCTGAGGGGAAACCATGACAGTTTGGCTTCAGGAACTGGGGAAATTCAAATCATATGAAACAAGATCTCTCTATTTTCCAATCAAATAATCATTCCTTCACCTGTAGAGTCGAAACACAAACAAGAAAAATGAGTTATCCTTAGGGTTTGTTGTTGGCGTTTCTCGATCACCTTAAGTTTTCTGTTCATTAGCATGCTAGCATAGACTTAACCATGTATTACTCATTCTAATAAAATGCTAAAAAACAGTCTGAAAGAAAAGTGATGATTTTATCTGAATTAATATTAATACTTCCAATACTACTTCCAATACGCATGATATTGACAGTTAAAGTGGAATGTCTGTAGAGGTCATGACGCCAGCCCTCATCCCAGAAGCGACATTACTCAATAATTCTGTTTACTCTACGTTGCATGTAAATCAGGACAAACCACAGCAAACCACAGTCTGATGCCTCAGGCCGACTATTATCTGCATGAGAACGTGGTCAATGACTGAGTGCAGAAGGGCTTGTTTTTTTTTTGTTTTGGTGTACAAAGTAGGAATCTGTCAATGTTGCGCCAACTTCACTGGTCTTATATTGAGACGTATGATACAGGACGAAAGGCTCTCTGATTCTTACACTGCCGGACGTGTGGAAAAGGAGGTGGGCGACACTTCCATTAGCAGCATAGTCAGAAAGTTGTCGGAAAGTTGGATACATGGATTTCAAAAAGTTGACTAATTCATAAGATGAAAGTGTCATCAAAGAACTCTGCAGCAACCTGAAGATTTGACACATGAGCAAGAGAGCAAAAAGAGAAAGGACATGGACATGCAGCATTTGGCCCTAGGGTTGAAGTCAAGACTACCAAACACAGGACAGGTCCCGGCCAAGACCAAATCATACAGAGGCCAAGACTTTGAGGGCCTGAGACCGAAGACCAAGAGTGAGGCATAAATGTGAATCTTTATGACTTATTTGGTCTCTGTCTTGGTCTTGCGCTAGTCATCGGTCTTCATCTCCACTAGGGCTAGAGGCCCATTTAATCTAAACGTTAAGTGCACATCCGGATATGGATGGAGCCTTCTGCATGTGTTCTGCACTCATTTCATCCCTATTTCTGCACATTTCCACCAAGCTGACAGATACTGACCAAACGGAGCAGTACCACTGGAAACCATGGGATCAGTGTCGCTGTTACTACCCGCTACATTGCTATAAACAGACCCGAAGAAGACAAATTCTCCGCCCTCCAGATGTGATCAGGCTAGGTGGTCCTGACTACGACACTCTTTTGCCCCACTGGAGCTAGAGGGCTTCCTCATCTAGCAATAATCTATAAAGAAAGATACAGTAGTTACGTGTCCATGCTAATAAATGCCACTGTTGAGTGGTCATGTTTGACTGGTTGTCAGGTTCTGGTGCACAATAATGGACAGGAAGCCTGTCCATGGGCTCCCCTTCCCTCAGTGAGCCATGACCCTGCAGCTCCAGGAGCTAACTTCACTTCATGGCTTGACACACACAAGCAAATTCAGTATTGAAAATCAGATTAGAAATTATGCATTATAATTCCTACAATAGAAACTTCTTGGTTAGTTTTTCTTCAGAGCACTATGAATCACGTCACCTCTTTATTCCCTTTCCATGCTCACTCGCTTTGGATATAATGTGAAGGAATCTGCTTATTCTTTTTCTTCCAACAGCTTTTTTTCTCACTGCAAAAAACACACAAATTCTTAGATGAATTAACTAAACTACAGTAAAAAGTTATATATATATGAATATAATAATAATAATAATAATAATAATAAATACATATATTTGACAACAATGGCCTGGCAGGTCAAAAGTGGCAAGGAGGATATTGAAACCATTATGCAACAAAAGTGAATATTCTTTTTTTTAACATGGAGGTCTGTGGTATGAGTCAGTAAGAGTTTATTAAAATTCTCCAGATGTCAAAGTATTTTTTTGGTCTCAATACAAACCCTTGACGCTTAGTCTGTGCACAGTATTTCCAAGCATGCCATTCAAGATCTCATCCATCTTCCTGGAATCGTCTGTGAAATATATTCCGAAAAATATAGACATATTTGGGCTCAAAAATCAAATGCATGTGGTTTCAATGCAGCCCTTCTGGCATATGGTCCTTTTTCAGTAATAAGAATCCTTCAGTTAAATCACGGATAATAAAGCAGGCAGAGAGGTTGGTGTAATGTCTGATGTGTTCTGCGTTTTGTCTGGGTCTTAGTGTACTTAAAGTATACCCCTATCTGAGCCTGGCTTTGGCTTGCGTCCACTGCATCACGCATAAACACACGTTTACAGTCATCACAACAGATGCCCGAGGAACCTTAAGCCTTCTTGACTGAGCAGATCTTGCTTCTTTTTTTTTTGACTCATCGACTCCACGTGTCTTCTCTTTTTGGTTTTTGCGACCAGCCAAGCCAGTCCTCTGGCACTGTGAAGCCCATGAAACTGAGCAAACAGGCCTCAGCTATAGGCTCTAACCACTTTTAAAAAAGGCAAGGAAGGCTGATCTCACGTTTTGGTGAGTGAGTGAGTAGGCCAAAAACCCGGAGGACTCTGGAGGTTTTGTCAATCACAAAGAATGCCTTGTGGATATTAAGCGCTGTAAGGCGCAAACCTTTTTTTTATTGTTGCTGAAATCTGCACTATTTCACAGTGAACAACATACAGAACTACAGGAAGTCAAACACCATTTCGGGAAACGCTGAAAAGGCAAATTTAAGCTTTAAGCGTAAGCTCCTTTTTGACACTCATTGTCTGGCTGTGATGTCTTTGTCAGGAGGTTCAAGCATGAAGCAGAAATCCACATGAGAACAAACATCGACCTGAAATAACCTCAAGCAAGAATTAAACACCAATCAAGCTTATTGTACTCTCCAAACCAGAACCGCCACGGACCAGAAAACCACAGCTGACACTCTGCTGCCCTCACACAGAGGCTGACTAAAATCTCTCTGTGAAAAAGAACCCAGTCTTCTGAAAAGCATTGTGAGGACAAGGACTGATATCTCCAGCCAAAGGCAATTCAGCCACAAATCAAAATGTATAAAGACATTCTAGAACATAGTATGAGCGCTTGTCATTCCGTTATTCTGCATCAACACGTACAAAAAACAAACACAAAACTGGGAATTAGGGAAACGGTAGAAGGATGTTCCAAAAGAGGATCTATTCTGATACTACAATCAAAGCACATGCAAAAAAAGTTTAGTTAGATTCTTCAAAGACAGGATTGACCAACTGCCAATGGAAGATAAAGCTGGTTTCTCTCTTTTTGACTCAATGAGAGCACCTGGTTTTCAGCTCAAGGCAGAGGTGGCTAAAATCTTACTAGGATGCAAAAAAAAAAATCTGTCTAAAGATTTGGATTGTTTTTGTAGCTGGATGGATTTGTTTGGATTCACAAATGTTCTAAGCACTTCCTCATTCATTTCTATCACTTCTGGTCACACAACTAGCTGCAACTAAAACCAGGGACAAGCTGCACAATTTGACTTCATAAAACACAACATAGAATCATTGAAATAAATATGTGTCTATAGTGAAAAAACTAATTCGCAGTACCCCACAAGCCCCTGGCTTGCGTTTTCTCGCACCCCTGCTTGTGGTGCTCCTCGCACTCTTCGATGCGCAATCCACACCAGCACCAAGAGCCTCTCTCTCTACCCCACGTATGATGCGCCCATGCGCAATGCTCCACCTGGAACGCGACGGACGGAAAATGTTCTTTTAGTCCATTGAAACACCTATGAGTAACATTTTATTGTAAAGGCTGACTTTTTCGTCAGTGGAGGACCCAAAAGTCCACTTTCCCGATGGGAGTAAGGATGGGTTGAACAGTGGTGGAACAGGCAAGAAGAATAGCTAAGACCGGGTGTCCTAAATCTAAGGCACTCAGACACAACACCATGAGGATATTCAAACTTTATCTGTTGACGGCTCAAACTCTCAAGTTTATCTGTCCCAACCCATTTATTCATTTTTTTCTTAGGTTTACCTGAAGACTGTGGTGTTTGAAGTGTGTTCGTGTCGACAACCCAATCTCAGGACGATCCCCTGCACACCTCAGCCTTTCATACCCAGGATTCACATCCCTACTTCACAATCTCTCACACACACACGCGGACACGGGCGCATGCTTGCCAAAGATGGTATAATTATCAGACTGAAAGCAAACATTGCCCAGTTCTCCATGACAACAAAGAAAATGTTTACTCTCCTGAGAAGGCAGCGTCTCCTTATTGGCTGAGATCCGGTTTCTATGGTAATGAGGCCTGCATCCCAATAGTTGTGGATGGTGTGCAGCGAGGCTGTTGATGTTATGAACAGTACTGGAATGAGTACACATATGGCCAAGATTACGCACACAAATACAGTACAGAGAGATGCATCGGGAGGATCGTGTGCCTGGAAATTGGCTGTCTTAATCACTTTAGACAACACGATTTCAAGGTAAAAATGCCTGGATGGAGAATTTCTCTCTTCATGGAAATATTAGAGAGTGAAAACACAGGACTGTTGGAATGCATTTCTGCACGGCTGATATGTAAAATCGCACTGACCTGGTCTCGCGAGCAGCTGTATATGAGTAATGCAGTTGGGGGAAGCCATTAGAGAGCAGCTGTAATGAGGGAACTCCAAGAGCTTCCACAGGGAGGAGAGAAGGGAGAGGGAAAGACGGATGGTGCAGGCTGGGAGAGGAATCTCTTGGGACAAAAAAAAAAAAAAAATGGATGGAATATTAGAGGTATAGGAGCAAAAGTAGAAGAAATCCCACCTTTAAAAGGAAATTGTTGAGAAAACACGATACGTATACGTCTATTTTGATAGGCACTTTTAATCCCAGGTAGGAAAATGAAAGATGTCAGTGTCGAATGAATCAATGGAAAGAAATCGACATCCACCTATGAAAGACCAAGGTCAGCGGTTTCCAAATACGACCTCGGGTTATTATCCAACAGGGTTCTTGGATGACCTGACAGGTATATGGGAAGATATTCAGGTGATCGCATTCACTGAATTATTGAATAGCAAGGCAGCAGGATGAAATATTTTGGAGGCAATCAAGCGACTCTCAGTGGACAAAAGGAGAATGCGCATGAGTAGGATTGGAATTCTCAGACCATTTCACAATGACAATCTGAATCAAAATCCACTTTATTGCCATGGTCAGTGAGGACTCCACCAACCAGGAGTATATACATATATATTACTATATGACTATCCAAATACCTGTCAAATGACTCCTTCTAGTGACCACCCACACATCTGTTATGCTATTTAACATAATTTACGAATTCTATCAACAAAGAGCAAACAGAGCTTGCGCATTGCAGTGGGGATGAGGTAAACAGAGAAGTAAATATTGAACAGGGGACAGGACAAGCTGCAGGAAGGCTGGTGGAGCCGTGGATGAGCACGTCTCCACAAGGTGGTCTGCACAACAAGTGCCTATCACAGTTTGATAATAAGTGTGTGCCTACAGTAACTGTTATTTACTGGCATATCACTAGCCAAGGAAAAAGCGCTAAGTCTAAAATAAATGAGAAAAAAAAAGAATAATACTAAATAAATAATAAAATCAAATAATAATAAATAAATAATTGTTAATAATAACAAACAAATAAATAAAGCCTAAAATAAAACAATTTCCATGAGAGTGGCGTATTATAAAGCTCGCCAGCATTGCATGGGTTTGATCTTGTTTGCTTGAATATCAAATACATAAAAAAAATTACCTTTATTTTGATACACCTCAGCAGATATAACAGAGTACAATTCAGTACATAAAAAAAACAAAAAACTGAAGGCTCTTTTTGTGAAAGTGGAACTGCTTTTTGTTTGGGGATTCCTAATTTCTCAAGTGGTTAAGAACAAAGCGCGTCAAGTGTTGCATTGTGAGGAGCTTTAAACAAAGAGATCACAGCTCTGCTGGGAAGGCTGCATGTGTTAGTCTTGTTTACCTTTTCTGGTATTATGAGAGAATGAACGTGGCATATTGTTGTCAATATTTGCTTGATTTAACAGGTGTAGAATTGGCAATGTGATTATAGAACTGTTGTGTTTTAATGGCAGCGGAATGTGTTTATTTGTTGTGGTCTAATGGCTCAGATCAATGTAAAGAGCTCCGGATCAATGGCCATTTAAATGTCAGACAGGACCTGAAGGGACAGTAGCCACATTCTTCCATACAGTATAGGCGTCAATTGTATTTTGAAGGTTTGTAGTGCAGGGGAAACAACAGTGGAGTTACATGACAGAATTGAAGTATTTGCAAGCATCAAGGACAAAGGACAGTGAGAGGTGATGAAGAGACACAAACACAATCTCAGGCTGCTGGCAGTGGCAGCACAATCTATAACTATTTGCATATGTGTCTTGACTAATCCACTGTTTTTTGGAAGTCCTCCAGTTCATCAGTCCGTGTTTCTCATGGACTCTAATGCAATGCAATCCAGCATTGTGTCAGGATGGTGACAGCACAGCTGAAAACAGCACATTTAAATCCTTGCATCCTTGTGTCTTGAGCCAAATGCAGGAGCCTGCTCACTGGCACTCATGGATTCATTAGCCTGACCTGTAGTCAACAGATAAATACCAAACTAGTATTGGCTACTATTGAATTGTGAGAGGTCGGGGTGGTGCGCGCCTGTGTAGCGCTTTTAAATAGAATGAATGGAGAGCAATCCCATATGTTACCTAATCCCAGCCTCCTTTTTTTTGGAAGGTGGAACATTACTTTGGATCATCTTCAGTGGGGAATAAGCTACAACTGAAAACCTAATGTGTCAACATGCAACAGCTGTTTGTTGTCAGAATAGGATGCAAAAGTCAATTTTCCCAACGTCAACATCAGGCACAGTGACCACAATGACATCAGCCAGTTCTGTCTGATGCGATGAGCGGCACCATTGCGTAGTAGGCCCGGTTTCACAAGATGAAGTCCAGTTGTTTTCAGTGGATGAATATAGCTTAACCATATAATGAATGCATCATTTTGCTTCTATTTAAATAAAAAAATCTTTCGAAGTGGACCTTAAAACTAAAATGCCAGGCATTTTAATCTATGCATTTTCATGTTTAGGATAGCGGGAAGTGGAGAGGGAACCCTTTCCTACGGCTCCCATGGAAATCGATTTTAAAATGACCTCTGGCCCCTGACCTGAACCCTCAGTATTGAAAACAATGAAGACCAAACCTCAGCCGAAACAGGCATTGGGCTCTGTAAATTCACTTTTACATTCGAATGGTGTGGTCCACAGTAAGCTGCTCACATACTCCCCACTCGTACAGTCACAACCACCCGGGTGCAGACACCACAGTAATTCAATCCATTGCCTTTCTCTCTCCTGCTCATGAAATCAAGTGTTCCACAAAATATTTTGGGAAGCAAATACGATGTATACTTTTCCAAGTGGAACAGCTATTTCCTCTCGCCGTGTTCCAAAAGGGCACTGTGCAGACTTATTTCCTCTGCGTTTGATCAATAACTCTTTTCTACAACACGGTGCCATGTTTAATCAAGCAGCAGCCAAACCACTCCGCCTATGGATTATGACTGTATGATTGAAGCCGCACATATAAACGCTGGCAGGTTTTTCCAGTTTGTTTTCAATGTATTTTCTGCAGGAGTACCAAATCTCTCTGGGCAGCTACCTGAGGGCAGAGAGAGAATTCCGCAGGTACGGAGCAGCGAGGGCCCCGCGGCGAGCGTTGCACTTTGACTGAAAAGATGAAACATGCTTAGAGACTAAACTCTGCTCCATTAGCTCAACAAGCATTTGGTTCCATGCCGCAGTGCCAGATTTGTGATTGAAGATCTGCCTGCCTACTACAAGGTGAATCCTAATAAACCGAGGATTGCAGTAAAGCCCCTGGATTCCCCGTCACTTTCGGGAACTGTGCAGTCTCATAAACAAAAAGAAAAGTTTGGTGACTCGGAGCAAGATGCGTGTTGAATATAGTCGCTCTTTCAGCACTGCAGCCTTTTTTTTATTTATCACCCGTGTATCGCCTCTAGAGCCACCCAGAGACTCTTTGAGTTGCATGGACATAAAACCCATGCTCTTCAAATCATCCTGTTCAAGAAAGCTGTCAGGTCATATTATTGAATGTGTGCAGCGTATTGATCATCTCAGCCCGGAGTGCTATAGATTTGCTGTGAAGCTAAATGGACTGTGGTGTTCACTGGTGGTTCTACATTCCTTTGGTGGCAGCGCTGACGTGATCGGGGAAGTGGATGTAGTCCCACATCAAAAGAGCTGAAAAACAACATTCTTTACGGGTGAGGTACGTCACCCAATCCCCACTGGCAGAATCCAAGAGTCTCGGAAATGTAATTGAATCAGATTCAAGTGAAATTAATTGACACAATGCGATTAAATGCACAATCTGCTTTTTCACATCAAACTCACAACTGCCAGAGCGGATGTCTCCACTGGGAGAAGATTGTGTCATTGTTTTTCTAGGTTTCCAAGTTAATATTTGTCTCCCCTTTTCCTGCAAAACTGTGTTGTAATAAGCAGAGAGTCAGGACAAGACTATAGCCAGGTTAAAATAAGTGCCTCCAAGGTTAATATGGCGTGGGCGAGTGCTACCTTTTAACCTGGTGTCACTATTAGGAACGTTGCTTGCTTTGTACAACATATGCACACAAGATCAGCAAAACATACTTTTTCTTAAACAGCTATATGAAGATATATTCAAGCTTCTGGAGTTAAAGGTGGTACTGTAGCTTTTGTGTGCAGATACAACCCGATTTAAAAAACGTTGCCGCCTCCTTGTTCGCTGTTGTGTTGACTGTGATTCTAAAGCCTTAGCGGCTTTATCTTGTAATCTCTGGTTGGCGATTCGATGGGGGAGTTCACCTCACATATACAGTAATACTGGCATGATAATCACACAGGAAGGAGCATTGAATATTGTTGCACAAAATACCCACTAGTGCAGTATTTATTCAATGGACTCGTGTGAACTTTGTCATGATTTTGAGGTGCAGGTATTTTGCAATGTAAGTATGGCAGAGTACAGCTGTTTGTCAAGCAAATACCTACAAAAAAGACAAAAAAACATGCAAGTGGAGACAAGTGTCACATCCATTGTCAAGATGTATGTGTGTATTTTTGATGACCCTGACAGTAAATGAGTCGATAACTAAAGGCAGTCAGTGTTAAGACTGCAGTCTGAAAAACTCTCACTGGAAATGGAAGGGTGAAAGAAAAGAAGACAACTTGGTCAGGTGGAAGATCCACTCGCTGTTCATTGATTCCGCAGAAGAATTTTATAACGTATAATGATGTTTTCACAGGACTCCCTTCTTCATAATTCAATATTTTCATCCAGATATTGAATAATTGAGGCTCAGCCTGGAGGGCACATGCTGCCACGTCTAATATTCTGTATCATGTTTTGGGTATTCATTTCAGAAAGCCCCAACATTCAAACTTGACAGTCCAACTTTGATGCTCAACAAGGACATCATTTTCTGAAGCATCATAAATACCTGCATTGTCCCTTGCTCTGGTCATCAGCTCTCTAGATATCCCAAATTTCTCAACAATATCTGGAGACAGTTGCTACAGCCTCACATCCCTCCCCAGCCATCTTGTCTCAGTGTCACTTTAGATCAACCTCTCCATTCATCCCACTCCTTCCCTTTTCAACACCTGTCTTTTCCCATCTGCCCATCTCTGCATCATTTGCTGTGCTTGAGTCCACTAACTTTCGCAGAAGAGGCCATTGCTATTTAATCCGACCTGTATTGGATCAATGGCGGACCGCAGTGGTCATCTTCAAACCTTTGAGGTACCTATTACATCTCAGAGGAAGGGTCACAAGTAAAGTTCCACCTGACTTTTCTTTTTCATCCATACATATACTGCAACCACTTCCTTGCCAAAATAGATTCAATGCCTTTACTTCTCCTACTCTACTGCTTAGAATAAAGTGGTTTCCATCCTCCATAAGCCAGAGCTGAAATCATCTCCAGACGCCATGTTGGTTGGAACAGCAATGCACAAGGGTGTTGGATATTTTGTGCACGCTACGCTGTGAAACCTAATCACAGCAGCACCTGCCAGCGTCTGCTTCTGAGATGTGAGCCTCTAATTTTCTAATTATGGAATTCTTTTCAATGGATGTATGAATAGGTGTGTTCCGTTTCACTCATTTCAGAATTCTGGACGGATTTTTCATCCTGCTTCCCATGTGCAGTTATGATGTTCTTAGATGCCTGAAAAATCATTGTTGCTCACAGACCTTGACTACAATTGAACAACTTAAACTGGTGTTGAACTGTGCCACTCCATTCATACTTCGTGCAGAAACTAGTAGTCCAACAACTTTTTGGGTTATTTTGTGACTCAAACCACAAACAATATTTCAGAACAGACATTTCGATGGATCCACTTCCACTCTGCCATTATTTTTAGTCTGAAATATCCACATCTGTAGCAAGGAGAAATTGCACAGAATTCAACTGAGAAAAAGTGCATCAGCCAAAAAAAAAAAAAAAAAATGCTTTTCAAAACATATAAACGGCCGCATCTGCTTTGTGTTTAACCCGGGCGATGGGGAAGTTCATCTGCTCCCAACTCCTATTGGCAAGGTGCTGCAGGCGTTTGTTTTAATTGGTGGACTCTGTGCTACTTTTGGAAATGCACATGCATGCAGATACCATTAGCTGGAGGATGCGAGAAGGTCTGTTCAAAAAAAAAAAAAAAGTGCAGAGCAACTCTAATTAGGAGGAAATGGTTCTGGTCTTTGACTCAAGTTAACAAAAAGTATCTTAATCAGAATCAGAAAACTTTATTAATCCCAAGGGAAATTATGTTCGTAACATGCTGTGTACACAACATATCACAATAAAATGAAAAAGAAATAATTACTATAAAGTGTAAAAAGTAATGCCAAAGAGCTTATAAACAAAGTTACCATGTTAAAAATAGAAGCATATTGCTAAATAATACTAATACTAGCACCAATAATAATAATCCTAATACTACTACTAATAATAAATCAACAATCCCACATTGTATAATTTGCTGAAGTTGTTGGGACAGAAAACAAGGAGCATAATTTGGTGTCTGTAGTTTTAGTGTAACTACAAATGTTACAAGATACCAAACACAACAACTTATCGACATGGACTAATAAGGAGTGGTAATATTTTAGTTCATAAAATGCAAAAAAAAATAAAAAAAAATAAAAAGACTGAGAGTGCATATACATTTGGGAAACATCAAACCCTGCAGTCAGCTGAAAAACCGGTTTGAATCCTTCACAGAAAGTGTGATCCTGTCTGTCGGTGTGATAGTTCATTCTCACTTGGTCAGAGAGAAAAGTTCGCCCATCCTTCCTCCTTAATGATATCACCCTGTTCCTAACTCCCACCCTGAATGACACGAAGCAAAGCCCTCTGTCCATTAGTGAACCACCCGAGGGCTCTACATCCGCCTGGAATCTCATTGTATCTTTCTACAGCTCACTTTTTGTCCAGTCCTGACTTCTGAACCTGTCAATTTCATTCCATTGTTGTTAACTTGATTATGGGAGTCCCTGGAGCTGGGCCTTGGTACCTTACCAGGGGAGGTAAGACATACTTTCAGATGTTCTGACAAACAATGGACTAATCTTTCCTTCTTCTTTTTTTTGTTTGACTGACGATCAAAATGCAAATACGTTCATCACTTTTTCAGGCAATAAAGCTATAGATGTTGACTCAAATTACTTTTACTATGATTTATTTTCTTTGTCTTAAAATGTAAGGCTTAATTTTATTAATATCATGAGTGATATTATTTTTGCTGTTATTTTATGTATTTCATTGCCCACCACAATAGTCATGCAATCTCAAAGGGATTTAGCATTTACTCTTTTTTAATGTCAAGTTCAAGGTAAAAAAAAAAATCTTCAGGTTCAGGGATGCAGTAAAACGGAGTGGAAACTTTTCAAACATGGACAGTCAATTCTTGAAATTCCAGGTGTTTTTCCCTTTCATTTCATGAATTTTCCTCAGGATTGCCCAAGCAAAATAAGCCTCCGTGGTTGAGGGGAACAATCCAAAATAACTGATTGAGGAAAGAGTGGAACAAAGAATGAGACAGCAGGAAGACCAAAAATGAAAGCAAGAAAATATATAAAAGGTTGGGCCACAATGAAAGGGTGATCTTTGAAGTGTCAGGCTGCAGGCTTGGCAAACCACGAGCTTTTATATTGAAAGCCGAGCTTCAGTGTGTGCTCAAGTGCGTGTGTGAGTGTTTGTTAGAGTCGTCCGCTGGATAGACAGAGCTCTACACAGTGCTTGCCTCTCCATAAAAGTCCAACAGCCAGGAGGGTTTGGTGCTCAGCCATTGCAAACCACAACAGGCTGGCCCCAAACCTTGCCTCACAACTGCTCCAAAATGACCCACCCACTCACTCACACACAGACACACACTCACACATTTATGGACACACTGGTCCAAAAAGCATGCAATGCGGAGATCATGTAGAAAGCCACAAATATGGGCAATCAAAGTTTAGGAATACAACACATCGACATCGACACACACAGTTGAAAACTACAACCACAAACTTGGCATACTCCAGTCCTCTCATCATCTGGTCCTAATCAGAGAACAATGGAAAGTACGACAATCATAGATTGTGATGCGTACGACACAACGATTATTCAAATTAAAAATGATTGATAGAAACCCCAGATTCATTTCCAGTTTTGATCATACGTAATATCCGAAATGGAGGCTGGTACAAACCAATGAGATGGCAATCCCTGCAGGTGAGAATAGGTGGGGATGAAGGTGAGTCATTGTCACTCCTTTTACAGTGACTCCTTCCCATTGTTAATAAAAATTTAAAAGTATGAAGAATGAACAAAATAATTGCAGAAATCTAGGGAAGACATCCAGCTTTTTTTAAAGGGCATGTTTCTCTACACTAAAAAAAAAAAAAAAAAACTCCCACACCACATTTAAGAGCAATGAATTTACAGATTTGAGTTGATTTTAAGGTGATGTTGGACCCCTACTGAAAACATCGCTGTATCTCTGTTTGCACAAAACTTTCTTTTTAAATAGTACTACATGAGAATATGTGTATAAGTGCGGAAAGCCCTTTCTTACCAGCTACGCCCACATCGCTATGATTGGTCAGGAGGAAACTTTCAGTCTGCCTCTGTAGACAGCTGCTGTCAGGAACGCCTTCATATTAAACACCATAGAAAAGCACAATTGTGAGTTAGAATCACTCGCAGCCAAACCCCTCCTTCCTTGTCAGTCCAAACCAGCTGAAGTGCACTGTCCTGTCCGCATGCTTTGCTGTTGAACACATACGGAGCTGCTGCTTTGGTGGAACAATGAGCGAGGGAAGACACACATCAATAAGATCATAGCACCGTAAACCTGTGAACTAACTCAGTTGAATCACACGTTACATCTCTGATCTGATGCAAGGCAGACCAACCACTCAAACACGGCTCAGAGGTACAATGAAGCACACAGTGATGTAAGAATGTGTAACACTATCGTACCCTCTTGTTGGCCGACATTTCAAACCTTATAAAGCAATAACTTCACAGCAAAGCATTTGAAACATATGCATGAGTCAGATAAGATGGATTTGGAGATTAGCTGCGCTGTAAAGTATTACTTTGTTTCAGTACATGCTTTCAAGATTGAGTCGTTGATTGATAAGTAAGTGTCAACTGCCAGGAACTGCTCACGTGGATGCCTTCCAAAGGAAAGAGGTTCTATTGCCTCTCAGGCTTGGGAACAGAGTTGTTTGTGGCAAAAACAGTGAGTGGACACATTCTTTTGTGCCTTGGAGAAATATACATATGCAAATTTGACCTCAACACAGAGCCCTCACGGACCCCGACATCAAACCACCAACTCGTGGCAGCAGGCTGTCACCTTTCCACCCGGACCCTTCCCGCTGATGACACCATTTTATTACCGAAAATTCATCTTTTTGTGAATACAGAAACATTATGTAGCTAAAAATGCTCTTAATTCATCAATGTAAAGAGTAAGAAGCTGGAAGCCTGGACTCATCGCAAGAGGGGCCAGTGTTGCCAACTTTGTTGCTATTTTTAGCTACTTTCTGGACCCCCCCCCCCCCCCCCCAAAAAAATAATTGAGCTGTATATGTAATAACAACACCAGTAAAACGCTCTCACGTTTGGATTGGACCGCTCGCTCGTCTAGCTACTTTTAGCTACTTGTGGGCGGGCCAATAGCTACTTCCGATATTGGGGAGTTGGCAACACTGAAAGGGGCATTCAACCACCAAGGGCAGCGCTTGCAAGACCAGATGAGCAGCGCAAGAAGGAGCTGAATTGTGGTGAGGGAGGTGGACGCTCTTAGTTTCTCAGGTGGACATTAAGTTCTGTCAATGTTGTTGACCGTCTGAGGCTTGATCTATGTGACTTGTGCGACCACAGGAGCCGGTGTTTGGATGACAATTTGAAGGAAGAAACAACAGATGAAGTGGAAAGCAATGTGAAGCTTATGGAGGACATGATGAGGAGCATTCCCTGTGGTGCAGTTGTCATGTAGTCGCTATGTATCTCCAGAGGCTCCAGGTGACTAAGGATAGAAAGCCCGCTAATCGCTTCAAACATCCTCATCGTAACGTGCGTGTGTGCGATAGTGACATCGCAGGGCAGTGCGCCATCTTCCTGCTTTTTCAGACTTTCCCACTTTTATTTTGCTTCATGTAAGTATGACTGAGAAATCTCTTTCCTCCGCAGAGGTTTGTCATTACAAGTCACCATCACAGAGCATGTATGACGGCAACAAATGCACTTTAAGGAACATATGATAATGCAGGATGCCTTTGCTGCTGTGACATACAGTCCAAGCAGCACAGAAGTATCACTGATGCAGTAACTTTTCGACTTGAAAATGATGCGCTCCCAGATTGCAGCTGTTTCGGTCACACAGATTCAGATCAAAGATTCAAATTCAAAGAACAAACTTTTGAAATACTGTTATCAAAGTTGATTTTTTTTTTCATTGAGAAAACTCTGGTGCCCAAAAGCTTAAGTCATCATAACATAGCTAGGATATGTAGCCTACAGTGGGGTATGCAAGGGTACTGTGACATGTTTGAAGCCATTTAGTCCTGACTAACCACAATGCACTGCGGTCTGACATATTCTTTAGTATTTAGTATATAGTAGTACTTGTAGTGCCAGCTGTGGTTTCAGGCAAGCAGGAGCCCATTCATTGATGTCAGGATTATACATTGCACATATCTATTTTGCCAGACTCTTCTCACATCTCTGAAAATAAATGAAACTATTCAAGTAAAAGTACACCAGTGAACGCAATATCACAAAATTAAACCAGCCATGCCTAATGTGAGGCCTCACCAGCCACACTGAAACTGCACACTCACCGCTCTTCACCCTCCTAATAGGCTTAGATGGATATTTTACACGTTATTTAATTCTGGAAAGAGGAGTCCAACAGCCTGGCCGGTATTGATAAAAGCAGCACACACACATAGACATGTGCGCTGATACCCTGCAGGCAGTGTTCACACCAAACCCTGCTTTCATTAGTCAATTGTAACCAAACAGAGTACAGACTTATTATGGGGCCAGAGGCGGGGGGCACTGAACAACAGAATATCTGGACCTCATGACAAGAAAGCATCAGGGAGATTTTGCATTTGAATGCTCATAGGGCTTTAAAAGTCTGAGAAATACAAATTATAATGGTATTAGATATGGGTAGATTCACTTTATGATCCAGAGATGAGACATTTCAGAACGCAGATTCAGTTCAGACATAGCTGCCTCTTGTTGCAGTGTTCATTATGTGTCCAATGGAAAAGGAAAATGTGTGAATTTCAGGGCTATTTGCTGCATTAGAGGAGCAGCAGCTGCCCGGTGAGTTCTGCTTAACAGTCCACTGAAACATCTAAAAACAACATGAATACTAGCTGGTTGGCAAAAAGTGCATGAGTGCAGAGCTGTTTCAAGTGTTGGGATCTGCGTAGCTACAGGCCAGATATGGTATCCTTGCTGACCTTTGTTCACAGCTGACAGTGTCAATAATTGGCTCTTCACGCTAGAAATGGCTACTCCACTGCTTCTGCTCGATGGTTCAGTGCCCGTTGTTGTGTCCGTTTTGCATTATTTTCTGTCATGACATGGATTACCGTTTCGTACCAAACCAATGGATCACCAGTATATGGAAGTGTTGGAGCTCCAACAAAATGTATGGCATTTCAGACGGAAGTTATGGAATTAAATCTGCTAGGAACAGTCACATGATTTCATAAAATTTGTATTAATTTATTTTACGACTGTATTTGTGTGTGACTGAATGAGAGTCTGCATACAGGGACACCACTGACTGAGTGTGAACATGCTAATGGTCTCACCTACCCAGTCACACCTGAGCTTCTCACACCGTCTCCACTTTGCACATAAAAACAAGCTACTCAGTCGCTGGTGGCAACAGCACCTGGTTCTAAATGAGGAATAATTATAAGCTAAGAGCGTCAATAACTTCCAAAATACAAAACGCAAACACAGTGCACTGTTTAAAAAATGAAACCAAAAAAAGAGCAAAAAAAATTGAGTAAATAAGTGTATCCTTAAACATATTCAGGGCATAAACTTTCTGAAGTTAAATTCAGTGTAAAGATCATTTTCAGCAGAATAGTTTGTATAATAGTTGTTATTGGCACTATTATATATTATATTGGGTATTCGTCTGATACCAGGCTTGAGTACTTGAAGATGCTCAGGTTTTCATTAGGAGTGACGAGGATTAGAAGTACAAGATACAAGTCTTAGTAGAAGACTCAAATGGTTTGGACACACTGAGAGGAGAGTAGGGGCGGCCATTTTTTGGCCGATACCGATTGTCTTTTTTTTTTTCTCAATTGAATCATACACAGAAGCCACTTTTTTTAAAATTAATTACACAAACCTACTAAATACGAATATTACTGAACAGCACTTTATAGAAACCATTGCAACTTTCAATGCAAAAAAAAAAAATACAACAAAAACGCAAAGTGATGAATATAAAATAAATCTGTTTTTTTCCCTTTTCAATAAACAATGAACAGATGAAACCCACAATGTAAACTTCACTCATCATTTGTTAAATAGCAGACCATTGCCTTATAACCAGACAGACCGCTCCTCTTCTCATCAACTATATGTATAATGTATAAATATAACTAGCATCTTATTAAAATAAATAAAGATTTAAAACATTGTATATGTCATTTGATCAGCCGATCGTGATGACGTTGTAAACACCCATATCGCAGCAGCTCAATCAGCTGTCAGATCAATCGGAGCAGCCCTAGAGGACAGACAGTGAACATGTCAAATGAAGTAATAGGTCAAAGGTGAAATTGATGACACAGCAGCGAGGTGATGGATAAAGGGAAGGAGGACATCAAAGGAATGGCAGGACTATGAAAGATAAGCAGTGAGGTTACGGTAGGGGAGGCGAATTTGGGGTGGCAGCCCAATTGCAGAAAGAAAAGATGTTTACGTTAATCTAGATTTATGGGTAAAGATGCACGAATTCAATGGGAATCTTTTTAGTCATGAAGTATAAAAGGATGAAAGAATAACTATTGACAAATCTAACTAAGATTTATTTTTTCAACCCTCTTAATATGTGTTACTGATCTTTGTGCTCACGGATGCCGGTAGCGTTGAAAATGGAAAAGGAGGATCGCGACTTTTTAAACTGGTGCAACAACAGATCATTAGTCATTTAAGGCTGACAGGTACCGCGATCATGTCCATCACATTCCATCACAAGCATTAGTGTCAGATCACCATGGATATCTGAGCAGACGGTTTCTTCAATCCCCGGAAAAGGGATTCAAATGACCAAATAATGGATGTGATGCAATATGCCAAAATAAAAGCTTATGTTTTGAAAGATAAAAATGACTAAATCCATCCACAAAAGCTGCTCAGTCACAGTGACAGGAGCAGGTAATTCATCATTTCCACTCCAGCAGGTATGAACATATCATTTTTCACACTGCATTTATTTCCGAAAACGCTGTGAAGCCTTCACTTATTGGGCGGTGGGTGGTCATGGTCTGGTTTAACAGACAGGTGAGGATTGTTCGCTCCGTGCCCTGAAACCTCGACACACAAAAGCCCAGAGCAGCCATTAATTAGAAAGCGTGAAATTCATACTCATGCTAAAATATGCAGGAGGATTCTTTTAAAGTGAGGAGACAGAAGACGGGAGTGTGGAGGAGAGAGAACGACTTCCTGCGAACGTGTCTGACTCATACAGTTGTCTGCTGTTTTCTGTTTTTTTTTTCCTTCTAAAAGACAAAAGAAGCATTTAAGCTGAAAACTTTCTGGGCCCTTGTCTGCCAACCTTCCTTTAACCGTACAAACAAACAGACAAACAATTTATTCATCATGTTTCAGTCCAACCCTGCTGTCCGCAAATGCAATCAAATAAAGCCTGCCGGTGCCTTCTGGTGCTGCCAACCACCACAACAAAATGGTATCACGACAAAGCATACATGGGAGTATAAATTCAGTTGCCTCACATTTCTTGACTTTGGAAATTAAACTCTAATTTAAAGGGACATGTATGAAGAGTGCAAACAAAAAAAGCAGTGGCTCAACCACTCCCTTAAACGGTCGACCCATTCTGAATGAGCTGAATGTCTCTGATGATTTGGATTTTGTTTGAGCAATAACCACATATATTCAGACGGATATTATTATAATATACATCTTAACTTGTGCAGTACAAGTGCACAGTCGGTATATATAACACAGACTATATGAGAGTGTGAAAGAGGCATCCAACTGCATTTTTAGAACCATGGCTCCAGTGCGAGGAACTAGCTATTGAGTGAAAATGGCAGAAAAACATGACACGGAGGCAACATTGGCGGACTAACTAACCAGTGTTTTACTCAACACACAGCTGTGCTGTATCAGCTTGTTTTGGAAGGACATTTTGGCATTCCTTATCTGGGTCTGAGGGCTGGAAATGTTCAGCTCCTCATATGGTCCAAAAGTGAGGTCTGAAAATGCTTATAGTCTGCATTTGATACTATTGCCCCCAAGAGTGTAGGCATAGTCAATACGCTCTTGGAGCCTTTTGAAAAACAGTTATCAGAGGTCTGATCAATTAAAGTGTAGCTTTGAAGCTGCTTTTGAAAGCGAAATTAAAAAAAGGTTCAAAACTCCAGGAGCACATTACCTCCGACATACTACAACAAAGAGCTTATTGGAGACCAGCAGTGTATCAAGAATGAGGATTGAATGAGAACCAATATTTTGTAAGGATTAATGTGAGCTGCATGTCAGAGTTCTGCAAGTGGCTTTTTTCTTGTTTTGAAGATGCTCACAACTGAGGGAAACGGTAGCTTACAGTCGAAGTACAATTGAGGTCAAAGTGGAAACTACAGAAATTAAATGTATGTGGAAACTGTGGCGAAACGTGAAAGTACTCTGAGAAGAATAAATATTGGGCTAAACCCAGTACAGTTTAAACTTTATAAATTACAAATGAAGTCACATCTTGGCCTGGCAGCGTGCTAAATAATAGACTTGTGGCTTCGACTGAAGTCACCGACTGCATCAGGGAGGTCAGAATCTTCAGTTACTCAAAGTTCTCTTTGCTCTTGCACCAATGAGCAGCCCACCAGGCAGCACAAAGATCTGTCTCATCTAGTTAACAACCAAGATTGTGGGCTTATGAAACGTCTTGTGCAGAGTTTGGTGTGCTTCTGTTTTGAAGAACATTGTTGTGCGAGTGGTTCTTAAAAAAGAGTGTCATGACAGCAATAATCCCGTCCCTCTGAGATTAATCAGGTGTTGAGACAACAAAAAAAAAAGTTTGAAAATTAGAAGCTGGGATGAATAATTCATAAAATAATTACGTTTGTCTGAATACGTGCGGATCGTCGGCCTAATTACCGGAGGTGAAGCGAGTTCTGACAAAATTGTAAGTTTGTTGTGCGTATTTTTATACACGTTTTGATGTTCTCCAAAGTTTTTTGTTCTCACAACAGTGGACATAATTAACATTTTAATGCTGCGTCAAGCAGAAAAGTAGAGAACAACTTTGGTCATTGTTCGCACTTAAATAAACCGCACCAAAATGAAATGTGACTCACGTCTTAAAATCTGCTCTGCTAATATTGTATCGACAGGAAATGATGACAAGCCAGAGGAAAGAGCCAAACTGTTACTCAATGTATATTTAAAACGGCTGTAGTGTAGTGTAGTGGCGAATATGCTAATTTATTGCAGTCACTAAAATATTCATTTGCATTTACGATACAGTTGTTTCAGATGGGATTTTATCAAGCAATTTTTCTGCTCTGTGAATGTGTTTGCCATTTGCTTGTCTTCTCACAACAGCTGCTGTACCAGTTCAGGATTTTGTTTTGTGTGAAGTGTTTGTGGCTCAGATTTGCATGCTGTTACAGCAGCCTTAAAGCAATATCCCTCTGTTCGGGCGGCTGCGGCATAATCTGCTGAAGCAAGAGGAATATTTTGACACCACTAAATATCTGCTGAGTGTGAACATTATTGGTTGTTTGACATATGATAACCTAATCGAATATCTTTTGTACTTTTTTTTTCTTTTCTTGTGGGACTTTGTGGTATCTTATGTTTGGTTTTAAATTACAATTTCCATTCATTCTTAAATAATTTGTGTCATTATTTTTAGGACATTTTTGGACTCATTATAGTGAATGATAACCAGCGTTTAAATGCTTACATCACCACATGCTCTCCTAGTAATGTTGGCTATTGCCCTAAATGAATTTCGATTTCATTTCTTTCAGTGTAATACTCTCTTTTATTCACGTGCAGTAGAAGTGGATTGTTTCTTCCTCCATTACTTCTAAGTCTTAGTTCAGGCTGCTCTCATCACTGTGACCAAATCCCATTCACAGTCATTGGTCAAAGTTTGAGGAACATTGAGCCATTTTAGAATGACACGGTTCTGGTTCTGGAACCGGTGCCTCCTGCCACTATTGTTCTCATCACCTCGGCCCTTTCCGTCAAAACAGCATGGTTCATACATTAAGATTTAGGCCTTGAAGAAATGTTGCTCCAATATTATGAAAACTTGCATTACAGCAGGTAATGTTCACCTGCCTTGGTGAGGATGGGCCGAAGGCCAGTGGGGTGAGGGGTCATGTGGTATTGCCGCTAGTTATTTGTCATTTTGCTTCATCTGATGTTATTTATTTGCATTGAAATAATCCTTACTGTCCATTCCAGTTAAAGCCAATGTAAGCCTCTTGAGGAGCTATAGAACAAGCCCCTTTAAAAAAAGACCACAAGCCATACCACCAATGTCTGCCATGGTGTTGAAGCATTTCGCAAAACCTCTCCTAAGCATCTCACTTTTGGAGTGGCTGCCCTCTGAGGGCCACTCACAGGCTAGAATTGGGCACCCAATGGTGGGCCACAAAACTGCATGAGGGCCGTAAGTTTGAGTCCCAATCTTAAGGGGAACTATTTGTTTACATTCAACATAGAAGAGGATTAAGCCGGACGCGTGTGTACTGGCGATATATTTTGTAGACGGACTGTTGTCTGAGCTCATGAGGTTGTCTGAAGCCAGAAAACAAAGCATACATTTATTTGAATTTGCATAACATCCTCAACTTCCTTTTCCTTATGTAAACATAGAATAAGGATACGGTCACCTGCTGGTTCAAGCCATGAACCAACCTTCCAGGTTCCCAACTCTTCCCTCTCTGTCATATGTTACCGTACTGAAACTGTTTGTTTCACTAGGCAGGATGTATGAAATGATCACAGGGCTGAACAGAAAAATGACAAATAACTTGATATTCACGATAATTTCTGTTTTATAAAAAAGGCTTGTGGGTCAGTTTCTAGCCAGATATTCCATTTTCTCTATTCCCGCCTCAGCTGTTTGAGATACCCTCAGTGCAGCCGCATTCTCTTTCAGTGCAGATTAAAAACCCAGACGTGTCAGAGGAGACACCATTCAGATCTTCGGCCCTCAGCTGTAAAGTATCATTGTCAGCGTAGTGCCTATTAAAGTAATGAGTCCATGACCAGCATGGGATATATAATCAAGCCAACTCAATAGCTGCATGCCGACCATGAATGGTAATTAACTGCAAGAGCGACCATCAGGAATACTCCAGTGAGGCCAAGAGGCCCAAAGGGAAATGTTCAGTGAGCGTGTTGTTGTCCGAGACACATCAGCCCAGTACGTTCCATCATTTGTGCGTGCACACATCTCAATGTTTTGCAGTTCCTGTCTCCATGTGTGGCTGCGATTCTCTCCGTCTCCAGCTCCAGCACCAGGGACGAGTAGCACAAATCAGAACCACATGCAGTGTATTCACAACATGCAATAAAGCCACACATTCTAACCAGTTGCAGGTCTCCATAGTCATATATTACCCAATTTTGTGTCTTGTCTTTTCGCACAGTGGCTTGCAGACATGGGAGAGACCGAGCCACAGCTACCGGCCTCATGCTAATCAACTGGGACTGCACCGCAATGCCACCATGAAGAGCTTCTTACATGACTAGTTTAGTTATTGGGACTGCATCAGCTTTTGGCATGAAGATTTCAACGTCAAATGTTCGCAACAAATATGACCACACGCATGCAAACCCAATGATACCCTGACTGTTTAAATGTAATGCTATACTCCGTCTTGTCTACACCAGAGTAACTTGAAGAAAGCTCCAGAACCAATTCCTATTCCAGTGAGGGAAGTCAAACAAGTCAGAGAGAGAGGGGGGCCTGAAAATATACAGTTCCAGAGTGGGAAAGAGGGAACGCAGCAGTACAAATCTCTCCCTCGGGACTTCCCCACTGTTTGGGATTCAGTGGCGTACACCCCCCATCTGTCTGCAGTGATGTCTGTCATCTTTCCCTCTATTCCTCCTCTATGTTTGGATGAACGGATTTAAATACAAGTTATTTACATTGCACAAGGAGTTGTTGAACTGTACCAGACTGAATAAAAAAAATGCATTAAATCAAGTTTGAAATGGGACCAATAAATGCACTGCTTATCCAACTGAAGACTATTTAAAGCATTGTGAAGCATTCTGGAAGAAGAGCTTTATCTTCGTCTTCCATTTTACTTTGTGTTGCTAAGCTAGACAACAACTTGTTTGTGCGCATGTGTTTGTTAAAATCCAACACTACATTTTCTCAAACACACAAGCAATAAAGCTGAGGGCAACTTCATTAGACTTTTACTGACGCACTTTTCACTTCAACTACTTGTGTGTTGTTTGTCTGTCATTAGCATAATAGTTTTGACAGCAGCCATAGCAAGCGTGATCGCAGAGAGCATCAACTTTAGTGTTAGTTATATACATCTGTGTTTCTTATTTGTTGAGTCCCTAGACCTTTGAAACTCAATGTGAGAGTGACTTTAACCCAAGTGGGTCATTGATGTCTTTCCGCTTCTTACATTATTTCCCTCCTTTCGCTTCTCTTTTATTTATACATCTTTCCTTACATGTCTGAACCACTTTGTTTCTCTGTCTGTCTCCTGGGTCCTAGCCTGGTATGTGCCCCCTCTCCCAGGATAGTTGTGTTTCTCGTCCCACTTCATCAGCGCTGTAACTTCATTGCATCTTTATTACTCATATTGCAGCGATTTACACCATCTCTCGAGATCAAAGTGCACAAAAGAATATCGGTGGCATCTTTTTCTCTCAGAGGGTCAGTTGAGTCATAGCCGCTTTCATCTTTCAGTCCTCCATTCTTCGTACTGTTATTTTGGCCGGCTCGCACCCCTGTTCCGCCATGTGATTTACATTTCTTCACTTCTGTCACCATCAATCCCATTCACATCTCCTCACTTTCTCCCACATTGCTTACACCCGCCTCAGTCAGCTAAATAAACAGGGAGCGCCATGCATGATATTTTGACGTCACGGAGCCCTCCCACAGCTTCCAGAAACTGGATTTGAGGCTACAGGCCACTATTTGTGGTTTTCTCTAGGGACCTTGAGATGCGACCAGAGAGGTTTTGCACGATGAGAACAGACTTTTCAATCAAGCACAACACTTCAGGACGGTGCAAATGCATCACTGTCCTGCTTAACCTTGCTTGTTGAGTGAAAATGTACTACCAAAGCAAGCATTTTATATTCAGCTGAAATATTACATAAACTCTTCTTTGGACCTTTGACAGTCAGTGCAATAACATTTGGATCGCCAAGTGTGCGTTGAGAGATGCTTCATGTAAGCCAGAAGGATGATACATGAACAGTGCGGATTGTCGTCCTCACTGATAGTTGATGAAGTGATCCATTAAAAGCATCGGAGCAGTGTTTTGTTTTTCATTGTCCTGTGTATCTCACCCTGCTATCATGCCAACCTGAACTTGAGGCCTTCAGCTGCAGACACACTATACTGTCCAGCACTGATATCGCTCACTTGAGTTTGTACGGCTGCGTTGAGTGCTTGTGTGCACGGCTGCAAAAAAAAAAAGCCAATAGACATTCGCCATCAACAAACACTGCGCACACACGCGCACACATTCTTGGGATGGTGCGGGCATGAGTGGCCGGCGGGCTGCGAGAGGATAATGAAATAAGCAGCTGCAATCTGCGCACGAGTGTGTCTGCCTTTGTGTGTGATAAGTGAAGTAGAGAAGAGGTTGGACCCCAATCAAGTCTCCAGTGGCACTTTTTTGACCACTCACGCCACGACCGCGTCGACAAAACAAAACCAGGGCCAAGTCCTTTCCAGATGAGCAGAGAGATACAGAACCTGACCACATAAAACGTCTGTACTCAACAAAATAAATGCGTCCATTTAAACAGCAAAAACAAAAAGAAATGTGCGACTCTGCGTGACCGTCGCTAGGGAGCAGTTTTCATTATTTACGGTGGTATAAAAAGAGAATGGGCGTGTGTAAATGCTAAAGTCGGCAAAATAAAACAGAACAAGAAACCTGTGGAGTTCATTAGTTTTAAGAAACAACCTGCAGCCTCCAGTGCAAATACAGTAAAATCAATGAAGCAGAGCAAAAACATGGGCAAAGTAATTGTCTTAAAAAGAGCTTCATCACCACAGTCAAATTATTGTGTTTGTGTCGGCAGCAGGCGTCTTTTGCTGTGGTGATGATGGGAGGTGTTTAGCTTAAGGATGACTCATCTCTCTCACAGGCACACACAAAGAAAACACACACCGAGAAAGAGCACCCACAGTAATCTAGATAAAGATCATCACTCTCTCATCCTCTCCTGCTCCCTCTTGTCCTCAGACAGTGCTTACAGCGCCTGAGGATTTATGATCGCCCTCTTGCCAGTTTAAACATCTTCCTGTAAACTATTTTACACTACATGTTGCTTGAAAGGAAAACATCGCTGGCCAAAAAGAGCTATACGACCAGTAAACAACATCAGAGCAAGTTTGCATTCCATTTGGACAATTCATGGCATTTGAGGTTCCTTTCTGTTTTCGTCCCAACTTTGTCACTTGTTTAAATTAGACCCCAGAAGGGAACATCAGTCAAAGACAAGGCCAGACCATATGGTCTGACTCGGCTCAGAGAGGTATCTTGTACTCCCAATGGTGGTTCCAATTATCCCTTGGGGCGCTCCTGTACTTATAAGCAGTTACAAACACATCATGTGAGACAAGCGAAAATTTTAAATTTACATAATGATGGAGAAACCTGATCAGTGATTTCAACGTGATTTCAGTCCAAGCACTGCCTGTGCGAAGATAAAGCTTCTAGTGGCATGAGACTGAAACAAGACTGAATACCTGAATGTGTAGCTTAACCAGGTTACTCCATTCATGGATTTGCTTCTTCCATGGCGGGTATTTTCTTCAGAGTGGAGCATGAGACCTAAGCATAAAGATGGCACCTACAAAGTTCAGACCGCAACACAAATGACAATCTTTGGAATGAGCCGTCCTCAATATAAGATCTTGGTTAAAACTTGTGACCTTGCAGATTGTTGAAACAATGCCAATGTGAATGCATGCCATATTGAAGGTGGTCCAAAACTCCCTGCCGTCATACATTGACATTGGGAACAATCGCCTTTTGAGAGCTATTTTGATGAAAATGGCAGCCTTCAGTGTTGCACATTGATGCATTAGCAGCACGACACGTGAAAAAAAGATGTAGGTTGGGTTTAGGGTAAGTCATGGGATGGCACTGCGGATGTGAAATTGCTATTTAAAGGGAGTCAACGGCTGTGCGTTTTAGTCACAGTGACCCTCATCCAGTGAAGAGAGCTATAGTACATCTCCATGTGAGCCTCCTCCTCGCGCACTCCGGTGTGTGGCACTCCAATCCACACCCGAGCCTGGAACTCTCTCCCTCCGCCCTGCTCAACACATGCGCCACGCCGCCCCGGCTGGAACACTGCGGAAGGAAGGAAGTCTACTGGCACACCAACATTCTAGTTGAAGGCTTCCCTTTTCATCTCTATAGCACGCGAAAGTCCACTTTCCCAACATCAATATATGACACCATGGGAGCGAGGACGGGTTGGATTTTTCAGTGGGTTCCAGAAGTCTAAATGTGAAAGATGTTAGATGGTTGATAATAGTTTGCGGGTCATGGCTCACTATACTAACCAAGAGGCAAGGTAGGTAGTGTGCTGGCCAATGTGAACGCGTGATACATTTAATGAAAACCACCGTTCGACTGACTCATACGGTTTGTGTTGGCTGCTGGAGTTGTAAACACATGAATAAAATATCTTCCTCTCTGCTTACTTGCTCTTTTTCGGTCCCATACATTAACGTTTAACCTCAAGTACCAACCACTTAATTAATCCCTCTGTGCAAACTCAGTGGAATAGTGCTTTTGTGTGGAATATTGTGTTTAGTGCCGGCTAAGCAATAACAGAAGGAACTATCGCTGGGTCCAGTCGCACAACCAACTCGCATTTCGACCAGCAGAAGTGAAACATGTCAAGATCGGGAGGCAATTAATATGAATCCTAACATCAGTGATATTTATTCATCTGTGCAATGGAATAACTGGAAAACAATACAGTTAATATAGAACAATGGACATGACGTTTGGTTGTGCAACTGAGTATTTTGTCATGATCTTTGTTTGTTTGACTTTCATTTTGTTCTGCTACTTCCTTTTTGGTTCTCTCTGACCGCGGTACCAGCAACATCTTGTTCCTGATCACACTCTTATTCTGTTGTTCAACTGCCATTGGACAGTTGTGAGACAGAACTCAAGTGGTCCAGTGGTCCTATATTTTGGATTTTGGACTTTGGTGGTTTTCGTTTGTGTTGTGGACTGTGTTCTGGTGGATTCTTTGTGACTGTCAACTTTCCCTCATCTGTGTGAGACCGCTTTCCGCATCTAAGTCCTTCTCCACACTGACTGACTCTCACACTTTAGGTAACTTTGTCTCGGTGCTCCTTGTCCCAACATGTTGCTAAAAAAAAAGTTAAAAAAAAAAAAAAATTAATTAATAAAATGATTGAAACACTGTGCCCCATTGGGGCAATCCAGTTACACACATTCAGTACAAAGCACTTATACTGTTGTATTAGCAAAATTCTAATTTACTTGAAAAGTGCATGTTCTGCTGTTTTCCACCCCCACTTTTTCCTAAAAGTTAAACTGGTATCTTGCTCTACATAAAACCTCCAGGATCTTCATGAATTGCAGATAATATGGTGTGGTTCGTTTTAAATGTGGTGTATGTGGTGTGGTGTTTAAATGTAGTTGTCACTTGTGATCATGTCAGGTAAAAGGTGGTGAAGGGAAAAGACCTACGTCTCTGACAAAGTCTTCTCCGTGTCTTTGCCTTCTGAGCACTAACACTAACAGGCCACCATATGTAGCTTTGACATGGTTCTCACGCCACACAAGGAGCTTTTTTCTTGCAGTGCATTGCCTCCCGCCTCTCTTCCTTGCATCACTTAGAGTTACTCTGGAAGTCTGCTCCTTTTCTTTATTTAGTGTAACCAGGAGGTTAAAAAAAAAAAAAAAAAAACATGTAGTGCACCATCACCTCTTCCTCACTTCCGCATTTCTCCTCAAAACAAATATCTCTAATCCCAAGATGTTCTTCCTCCTCTATCTCCATCTATGCCAGCACATCAAAACAAACTATAACTCACGATGGACCACCACTGCCTCCCACCAGTTCCCATAAAAGACACAGGCAGAGGGATTGAGGACAGGGAGGGAGTGGGAGGTTTGGGAGGGAACAAATCGCAAGATAACGCTGACATAATGGGAGATAATATGTGAAATAGCAGGAGAGCACAGGAGGTGGGCTCAACGTGGAGTCTCCATGAGGCAGTCCAGGTGAGCAGTATGGGACATGTGGTCTTAATTAAAAAAAAAATGGTGCATTGCAAACAGGCTGAAATGTGAAACGAAAGGAAAGAGGTGAACAGTGGAAGAAGTGGCGGCCTCTGTTGGGAATTGATTAGTGGACTAGGGTTGGGAGGAAATTTCCCCACAAGCAGAACAGCACAGAAGAAAGGAGACGGAAGAAAAATACAAGGAGGTGGCAGGGATGGGTCAGGGGAAATGCAGGAAGTGAGATGAAAGAGTAAATTGAGGGTAAGGTTGCAAGGGAAGGAGGAGGACGGGAATATTGGCAGACAGCAATTTAAAGTTGGCCAAGGGAGTGAGAGAAAGGAGGACGGCCGGTGAAGGCATGCAAAAATAATACACACTCTCACAGCAAACAGGGCTTTCATAATAAAAACAGTGTGATGTCTGGCGATTCTGCTCAAGCCACCTCTGACCCAGGAGGTAAGATGGAGTAGCAAATAAAATGGCATTTTAGTTGTAGGTGAGAGGTGCATTAGAGCACAAGACAACAAGACAACAACTCTGACTACGATGTCTTTGTAATGCACATTTTAAACGATAAAGAGGCTTCAAACTCTGTGTATTGTCTCCTCTTTATCCTAACATAAACATTAATAGTCACTTAGAGGCCAACCAACTGCATGCTTCATGCCAAAAAATGCTCCTTCAACACCACTCAAACACGCTTCTGCTCATCTGCATCAATTTCTCATCATTATTACTACTTTTTACAGAACTTTTCTGATCCATTTAAGATCACTTGTTACAAACAGCACAGCTTGAACACTGCAATCTTTGTTGGGCAGAATATGAACAGTATTATGTGTGCTACGTGACATATGTGCTTCATATTAGGATTATTAAATACATCCAAAAATCTAGGTGCACACCGTCTGTACATGATAAGACAGCATTATCGTGCGGAACACCACTTGAGTAATTCCATCCTGTTTATCATAAGCCAGTGCAGGAACACGACTTCCATGGCTGCGTCTGTCAGATTAGGAAACAGCAGGCCATACGGAGACTGAAGTCTTTAGCAGACAGACAATGGCGGAATATTAAAACAAGTCAGTCCAGACTGTGAATGAAGCAGAAACAAGGCTGATTAGCTCCTCTCTGCTCTGTTCTGCCCTAGAGCCAAGGATACACCAAAATTACTTGTTGTTCTTGTGCTGCCGCCAGAAAGAGTTTGGTGTTTCTCATTTTGGACCAGCGTCTTACTTTCCAGACCTAATATTTTACAGAGTCATCTCCGATTGGACTGGAAGTGTCTGTGTGTGCCAAACCGCTTTACCATTATCTGGGTAATGTTGTTGGCTTTGAGGTATTTCCTGACTTGATGGTCACATTTGAACAGATCTCATGCGAGTTAATATGAGGGCGCTTGTTCCAAGGTGACGGCGAAGGAGACGAAAGGCAGATCGGAGAGCGAAGCGATGAAGAGGAGGCCTATGTAGGGAGAGAGACTGGCAGCGCCCACTTTTAAAGCAAGCAAGCAGGTTTTACAACCAGCTGAGGAATGTAGACATGAATCGACTTTTATTGTTTTACATGGAGCAGCGTCGGCCTACCAGAAGCATCCGTCTATCTTATCACATTGAGAGCTTTTATCTTTGGTTCTGTACTCGACTTTAAAGCCGTTTCCATCCGCTTCCTTCCCTCCTGCAGCTTCCACACGACAATTGCTTTCAAACAGTCACCAGGGAAGCACTCTCTGCCTGGCCTGTGGTCAAATATATATTGAACAAATAGAAAAAAAAGGGGGTCAGTTTAGGACTGGTGCTATTAACACTCAATAATCCAGAGTGTTAACATTCTAAGATGACAGACTTGATGGACGACAGGCCATGAAATGAAAACCGTATTTACTCGGTGGTAACCTTGCTGTGGCAGAAGCATGCTGTACCTAAGACTAAAGAAAATCCAAGTTAAAAACATAAAAAAAGGAGAAGAAACATGTAATTTAATGAGAAAGTGTACTATATATTACCATTTTATCTGTATATATGTTTATTTATATGAATTAAATATTGAAAGGAGACCATATGGATCAATTGGCAATTTGCTCTTCAGTGCAAAAATCATCTGCCACTAGTTGTTACCTCTCTCATGCCTGCGTAAATATGGATGAACTGAGAGAGAGCAACATGTCGCCCGATGAAGCTTGCATCATCCATGGCATGATATGCATTCCAGTGCATCTGTGTGTAGGCAAGTGTGATGGATGACTATGTGTAGGGCTGTGGATGAGCCTTGAGTTTGCGGCGCATGTAAGGGGTCGACCGAGGCGATTTGCTAGATACACTCTCACTCCCCTGCCATCGCAGCATGTCGACCGTGATGAAGCGCAGCTACACAGCCAGGACTTCTCTCAGGTACACTCAGTGAGGAGCGCCTCTATCACAGACGCACTCTGGGGAGGATGGGTGTGAGGGAAAGGTGCACATGCATCCAACACACACTCACACACGCAGAAAGTATCATGCACCCTGGTAGTCCTCAGTGAATCATCTGAATATTCCTCAGCCAGTGTGTCAGTGCGAAAGCAAGTGACTGATGATGTCTCCTGATGCAGACAATCCATCACACAGAAAAAAACACAGTCATACTCAGTTATGCTGCCATATGTTTCCGGTGAACAGACTGGTTACTTAACAATAAACCACTCACTATTAATGAATTGTAATACACAACATTTGCCATCGCTACACAATCATACATGTGTGAGTAAAAAGCAGCCAGAGACTCCAAACAAAAGAGACCGGGTAAAACAGTAGTCCATCACATTTACAGTTTATATTTCATGAATCTTCCATCTCCATCTCCCTTTTTCACATGTGAGCGAACACACTCTTTAATATCCCTGGTTCTCTTGTTGCTGACTCAGACCTCCGAGGGGGTTAAAGGCCTTTAGTGCTGCTGAATAGGCACAGGCAGGACACACATGAACCTGCAGTCCCGTCTGCAGGCGCACCAACATGAGTGCACATCTGTCTCAATCTTCACAACCCTGTCCCCGCCGTGTGTTTGGAGGGGACGACAAGCGCTGGGCTTTGATCAAAAAGTCTGTGACGGCTACTGATGCTTCCCCTTTGTGCGGGAGTACATGTGCCAGCGTGGGTGTGTGCATGTGTCTGTCTGATGGGCCTTTCAAGTTGTTCAGCGGCTGAATCCTAATGTTGCAGCTGGAATACAGTAATCAAATAAAAACAAACAAATGAAAAACTAGAGGAGCAAGGCACAGTCTGAAACAAGGATTTTGTTATTTTCCATCCAAATTCGGATTTTTTTTTTTTCCAACGCCAACTCAGTGCAGTCAACTTCAAATCTTTTTTTCATTTTCTGCGCAATGCTTGTTTTTGCTTTTTCTTTTTTTTTATCAATCAGATAAAATTGCAATAGATTTGGACTTACATAATTTTTAAAGCAAATCTTCTCCATAGATAACATAACTTCAGTTGTTGATGTGATCCATGCATGTGTTTGCATAGCAAGTTCAAATATCAGTTAACATTTTTACTTCGGTGGTTGAGCCTCAACGTCATGTAATATAGTGTTTTCGTGTTCTATTTATGTAATGGTTCAGATTTAATAATATCCCCTGCAAACAACACACATAAGGGGATCTCAAACTGTACCTTGGGTGGGTGCAGGCTTTTGCTCCAACCAATAAGTGACACACAAGGATCAACTGTTGACAGTGTTCAGAGACCTGATTGGTTTGCTCACCGCACCGTTTGAAAATTATTGCAAAAGTCATATATTTAAATAAAGATATCAAAAGTGAGATATCTCAATCTGATTTGTTGTGTGGAACTGTGTGTGTTCCAAGGTGTTCAGTCTTATTGCACATAAGCAGAAATACAAACAGGAAACACTCTATAGTGCACTAGATTGTGAAGAAAACTTTGAACAGTAACTACAGGAACTTGACTTTCTGAATTTGATAACCAATCCCTTGTTTAACTTTTCCTTTGCGTTTCTCATAAATTAGTTAAGAGACTTCATGGATGCACTGTATTGTGGGACGCATCTTGGTTTTAAATTTCAGCAGGGGTATAAAAAATTGAAGTGCCGCATCAGCAAAACCGAAGCCCAAGAAAACCAATATAAAGTGTCTTACTGCAGTCACTAAAATGGGCCTGAAACGTAATCCCTGCCACACTTCAGCCTCACGTGTAGATATGGTTGTTACTGTCAGCATCATCTTACTGTCTCATGATTAATGACCAGAGCAAATGGATTGTGCGAACGTGTGCGTGTGTGTTTTGCATGCGTATCTGCAACAGCACCCTAAGAGAAGAGGAGGGTCATTTATAATTATTGAAGTAAAAGCTAACACGCCTGAAGGTCACCACAGATGACTCTTTGTAACCCCCCAATAATGGGTTTTCAATACAAGGAATAAAATGTGTCATAATGAACATCATTATTTTGTCACAATACAGCCATTTTGAGTTTTGAAAATGAGTGCATAATAATAGCTTGAGATCATTTGTGAGGAAAGATTCAAGCCAGCGAGCACATGACACTTAAACTTAAACAGCATTATGTAACACAGTCATAGTTTAAACTGTGAAATTACCCTCCCACAACAAGCTTTTTTCTCATCTTCAGTTGTGTAAGTTGCGTTTAAACAAGGTCTTCTTCAATATTAACGTGTTTTTGAGGGTTTTTTTTTTTTTTTTTTTTGCTTGAATAGATACACTGCCAGTTTTACACGCTGCACCTACACAAACTCTGCTGGATGTTTCGATGCAGAGAGCAACATGAACAAGTGGGTGGATTGTAACAACCACAAAAACAAACAGGTAGAGGGATTAAACAAAATGGTTCTCAAGCTACATGGCAGGTATGTAAATGGAAAATATGAATCACTGAATGGCTGTACTTCCTTCTTTTACACCCAACAGTGTGGAAGAAAGCTATAAACAATAGCTGTACCAACAGCACAGAAAAGGATCCAGCCATGAACAAAAAAAAAAAAAGGGAACTAGAAACTCCTCAGTCACCATGGCAACCCTGGATCCGCATACCAAAAGATGGGTGGCATTTCTGCTGACAGAAGCACTGATGGAAAAATGAATGGAGAGAGTGAAAGAGTGAAATAAGAAATAAAACAGGAAAAGAAAACAACTTTAAAACTTGGGCCTCAGAATCCAGCAATAATACTATTGTTGCATTAGAACCGTCTTCTGACTCACATTTCAGTATTTCCAAGAGCTAAACAGAGATCTCAAACCAGCAATCTTCCAATCTCTAATCTCTAAGCTTTAAGGAACAAATCATTTCTAACCTGTTCAATTTCCCTCACTTTGCTTCCTCCCAAGGGTTCAAATGCCCCCCCTTCCTCCTTTGCCAGTTCAGTGGAGATATATTCAGAAATTTAGTTGGACCTGATTATAAAAAGTGCTCCTAAGTGCCTCGACAGCCTCATCAGTCCTGCGGTGTCATCATGAGAGCAGAACTGCAGAGCAGTCTAATCTCCTGCGAGACGTCGCCGGCTGCCTTCGGCTAAGGCTCGTGGCTATCATGGTGGAACCACAAGGTCTCTGTCACCCTTCAAACTGAAGCACCTTGTCATGTAGAAATATCCCATGCATAAGTTCTAATGGTGTTGGCGCTGACTTGTGGATTTCAGAATATATAGGCTGAGAAAATTCCACCATCCAAGTGAGCAAGAGCTCCGCAGAACCACATCAGAAGGGGGAAGGAAGCGGCGCCCATTTCGTCTCTCCTCCTGCCAACGGTTTCCCAGCTGTTTTGCAGATTATAAGTCCATTTCTTTAACCACAAATGTACATCCAGACAGGCAGCCTTAGAGTGGTTTTGAAGTGATTAGACTTTGGGAGATGATCATGTTGGCTGGGGAACAAAGTTCATTTCAAAAGCATTTATATGCTTTCAACAGGTAGATAAAGTAACTAAAATGCGGTGCACATGGTCTGCCTGAAAACTTTGAAATATGCATATTTCAAAGTTTCCTTGAGCTTGAGTGGGAATGGAAGGAGCATCGTAACCTCAATTCATTTATTTATTTTTAATTTTTTTTCCCTGAGGTCTGAAAATCCAGTCAAAATTGAGCCACTGAAAATAAATTCTACCATGACAACACTGTGAATGAGTCTAAATCACCGTATTAAGACAACAACATGATACATTTAATGCTACACTTCAATTCGAAGACGCAAGAGTGTTTGACTGTTGTCTTGGGGTGTAGTCGTGACTATCAAGTTGAAAATAAAGAAATGTGTGTGCTCGAATGAATGGAAAACACATGTTATTTTCACTATCGCACGGGTCCTCCTTAGTCAGAATGTAAGTACCGAGTCTCAGCCTCAACTGGATAGCTGTGGTGGAACTTACAATAACAGAAATAAACACGACAGTGGAAGAAATTACATTAATTTCATTGTTATCATTCATTCAGACGACTGCATCACGAAGCAAAAAGGAAAGCAAACAGACAGATGTGCAATGACAATGAACTAGAATTTCAACCTACTCGTCCTGGGCCTGACAGGTGATCTGTCTGAGTACAGTGGAAGTACACGTGGAGTGTGGGGTCAGAAGGTTAGAGCACAGAGGTCAAAGTATCCTGTTCTGCTTGTGAAAGACAGGAACAATGGATCAGATGACAAAAGCTGATACTTCAGGGATAAAAGAGCCCCTTAATTCTCAAGAGATGAGAAGCGACATGTTCAATTAGGCCCTCCTTTAGAGAGCGAGGGGCCTTCAATAATGCAAAGACAAACAGGATAGATTCAACCTGTCTGGTGAGGGTCTGGGTTAAAATTAGCTGAGCAAAAAAAAAAGAGGTTTTCTGTCTGGAAAGTCCAGTCACACACAAAAAAATGCACTTGCTTGTTAGGGTGAAGGTTAGACAAATAATAATATGTGAAATCAAAAGTGTGACTATTGCTCTCTTGTCATTTAGATTAAAAAGTACAGAGAGACTTGGAACTTGAAACAAACTCTGAATTTGTCTGATAAATCACAGATAAACATGATTGCGGAGCATGATGTGATGGAGCAGCAGTGTAGTTAAACGCTGCCACGCCTCCGCCGAGTAAATTGTCCTTAAGAAGGTAAAATGAACAACGTCTGGACGGGTTTTAGAACAAATATATGCATCACAAAGTGAGGAAATGAGCGAAATCCTGAAAATGATTGCTACAAAATTGTTGCATTCATGTTCACAAAACCAGCAGGATTTCAAACAACTATGTCATTTCCAATTTATGAATAACAATAACTTAAATATTACATATATCATTTGGACCGAATGTTTGGTTTGCATACACACTGTAAAAAAAAGTCAAAAATGTGCAGATTGCATTTTAAATAATGCTGTGAATCCACAAATGAAATGGAATTAATCCTACTTATTGTACAAGTAGAAAACATTGTAATTGAAGTTTTCAAAGGGTCGGAATTATGCTCACTGATAACAATGTTGCTTAGAGTTGACCAAGCACTTAAGAAGCAACCATTTGTTACTGTTACAAGGGTGAGCCAAGGGTTACTTCCAGTATTGTTGAAAATAATTCTGCTTTTTTGACTTGAAGGAATTGAAGGAAGATACACTTGTTCCATACAAGCACTGCAGCTATTGTATTACATGCAATACACGTAGTGAGAATTGCCTGAAGTCCTCCTGAAGCCACTGTAGTGGGGAGAACCACGGCTGGAGGAGCATAGCCCATTACAAAGTCGCAATAGGGACCGTACAGTAGCATCCACTAGTTTCTTTTTTTAATTATTAATGTAGCAGGTTTTGTACTTTGAGAAAAATATGACACTACCAGCAAATTACAGCAAATTTGAGTTCAGTAATGTAAGTCCCTCCAATGCTGGCAAAAAGGCAGTACCTGAGAAACAGTCTTTCTCATATAAACAGAAACATTAAAACATTAAAAACTATTCCCACCACAAACAATCATTATTCAATTTTTTTTTTATATTGCAACATTCTTGAAAAAGGAGTCGTATGGTGATATCATTCTTTTACCTCCAGTGACCCCAAAGTGCATCCGAACTTTTTTGTATTTTTTTTTCGTAAACTCTCTGCGAGATTGCAATTTTCCTCATATAACTCCAGTAGTGACACCAGTACCAGAAGACAGATATAAGCAGATATGTATAGAGAAGATAAACCATGTGAGACAGACAACACCCCAGAAGGAACTGATAGCAGGAGACCTTCAATAAAACTATATCACTATTCACAGAGTCATTCATGGCAGGATGGCGTAACATTTCTCATTTCCTCAGACAAACCATATGTTATTCAATTGATGTGATCACAAATCCACTGAGGAGAAAATCTCTGACTGATATGTTTTCCTCCAAAATAAGTGTTGGAGACTTGCACACAAGAGAGGAGCTTCCCCCGAAAGATGACAAGATCAAACATTACAACAAAAGAGTCAGTGACAAGCGCCTTGGATTACAGAGCACGTGTTAGATGGAAAACACATGGTGTTAGCCCATGCTCATTTCACGAAGAGAGTGCAAGAGCTAATGCAAGAGAAACATTGACTTAAAAGGAAGGATCTATACTGTTGCCATGGTCTATTATTTCTAGCGCTTCATGAACCCATACATACATCAGAGTTCATTCATATACAGGATCCAAACAGTGACAGACATGGTGCTATAGAGTGCTCTTCCTATTTAAGAGTTGCAGAACAAATGCCAAAAAAAAAGGAATAACATCCATGGAATATCTCCCCCTGGAACTGCAACCTTATCGTGGTGGGGGAGTTTGTGTACCTTGAATGATCCTAGGAGCTATGTTGTCGGGGGCGTTATGCTCCTGGTAGGGTCTCCCATGGCAAACAGGTCCTAGGTGACGGGTCAGACTAAGAGCAGTTCAGAAGCCCCGATGACAAAACCAAAAACATCAAGGACCGTGACGTCGCCCGGCATGGCGCAGCCGGGGCCCCACCCTGGAGCCAGGCCTGGGGTTGGGGCTCGAATGCGAGCACCTGGTGGCCGGGCCTCTGCCCATGGGGCCCGGCCGGGCCAAGCCCGAACGAATGACATGGGCCGTCCCTCCTGCGGACCCACCACCCACAGAGGGAGTCATAGGGGTCGGGTGCATAGAGAACTAGGTAGCAGTCGAGGCCGGGGGGCCCGACGACCTGGTTCGTGTGGACATTCTCTGGCTCTTGGGACATGGAATGTCACTTCGCTGGGGGGGAAAGAGCCTGAGCTTGTGCAGGAGGTTGAGAGGTACCGGCTAGATATAGTCGGGCTCTCCTCCACGCACAGCCTGGGCTCTGGAACCCAACTCCTTGAGAAAGGCTGGACCCTCTACTTTTCTGGAGTTGTCCGCGGGGAGAGGCGGCGGGCTGGCGTAGGCTTGCTCATAGCCCCGCAGCTCTGCAGCTTCGTGTTGGGGTTTACCCCGGTGAACGAGAGGGTCGCGTCCCTACGCCTACGGGTTGGGGACAGGTGTCTCACAGCGGTTGCGGCTTACGGGCCGAACAGCAGTGTAGACTACCCGGCTTTCTTGGAGTCACTGGGAGGGGTACTCGACAGTGCCCCAACCGGGGACTCCATTGTTCTACTGGGAGACTTCAACGCCCACGTGGGCAATGACAGCAAGACCTGGAGGGGCGTGATTGGGAAGAACGGCCTACCCGATCTGAACCCGAGCGGTGTTCTATTACTGGACTTCTGTGCCACCCACAGTTTGTCCATAACGAACACCATGTTTGAGCACAAGGGTGTCCATAAGTGCTCATGGCACCAGGACACCCTTGGCCGGAGGTCTATGATAGACTTTGTGATCGTGTCATCTGACCTTCGGCCACGTGTCTCGGACACTCGGGTGAAGAGAGGGGCAGAGCTGTCAACCGATCACCACCTGGTGGTGAGTGCGATCCGCTGGCAGGGGAGGAAGCCGGTCAGACCGGGCAGGCCCAAACGTATTGTGAGGGTCTGCTGGGAACGCCTGGCGGAACCCACTGTCAGTGGGGTCTTTAACTCCCACCTTCGGGAGAGTTTCTCCCAGATCCCGAGGGAGGTAGGTGACATGGAGTCTGAGTGGTCCATGTTCTCCTCCTCCATTGTCAGTGCGGCTGCACGCAGTTGTGGTCGCAAGGTCTCCGGTGCCTGTCGCGGCGGCAATCCCCGAACCCGGTGGTGGACACCGAAAGTAAGGGATGCCGTCAGGCTGAAGAAGGAGTCCTATCGGGTCTTGATGGCCTGTGGGACTCCTGAGGCAGCTGACGTGTACCGGCAGGCCAGGCGTGCCGCTTCCCGTGCAGTCTTGGAGGCAAAAACTCGGGTCTGGGAGGAGTTCGGAGAGGCCATGGAGGAGGACTATTGGTCGGCCTCGAAGAAGTTCTGGCAAACCGTCCGTCGACTCAGAAGGGGGAAGCAGTGCCTCACCAGTGCTGTTTACAGCGAGGGTGGGAGACTGCTGACCTCGACTGGTGATGTTGTCGGGCGGTGGAAAGAATACTTCGAGGGTCTCCTCAATCCCGTCGTCACGTCTTCCACTCAGGAAGCGGGGACTGAGGACTCGGATGGCTCTCTCATCACCCGGGCCGAAGTCACCGAGGTTGTTCGTAAGCTCCTCGGTGGTAGGGCCCCGGGAGTGGATGAGATCCGTCCGGAGTATCTGAAATCCTTGGATGTTGTAGGGCTGTCGTGGCTGACACGTCTCTGCAACATCGCGTGGCAGTCGAGGACAGTGCCTCTGGATTGGCAGACCGGGGTGGTGGTCCCCCTGTTTAAGAAAGGGGACCGGAGGGTGTGTTCCAACTATAGGGGGATCACACTCCTCAGCCTCCCTGGAAAAGTCTATTCCAGGGTACTAGAGAGGAGACTTCGGCCAATAGTCGAACCTCAGATCCAGGAGGAACAGTGTGGTTTTCGTCCCGGTCGTGGAACACTGGACCAGCTCTATACCCTCCACCGGGTGCTCGAGGGTTCATGGGAGTTCGCCCAACCAGTCCACATGTGCTTTGTGGATTTGGAGAAGGCGTTCGACCGTGTCCCTCGCGATGTCCTGTGGGGGGTGCTCCGGGAATATGGGGTGCGGGAACCTCTGCTAGGGGCTGTCCGCTCCTTGTATGACCGGAGCAGGAGCATGGTTCGCATTGCCGGCAGGAAATCAGACCTGTTCCCGGTGCATGTTGGTCTCCGCCAGGGCTGCCCTTTGTCACCGGTTCTGTTCATCACTTTTATGGACAGAATTTCTAGGCGTAGCCAGGGGGCGGAGGGGATCCGGTTCGGGAACCACAGAATTTCATCTCTGCTATTTGCGGACGATGTTGTTCTGCTGGCCTCATCGGACCGGGACCTTCAGCATGCGCTGGGTCGGTTTGCAGCCGAGTGTGAAGCGGCCGGGATGAGGATCAGCACCTCCAAGTCTGAGGCCATGGTTCTCGACCGGAACACGGTGGTTTGCTCTCTCCAGGTTGGTGGAGAGGTCTTGCCTCAAGTGGCGGAGTTTAAGTATCTCGGGGTCTTGTTCTCGAGTGAGGGAAAAAGGGAGCGTGAGATTGATAGACGGGTTGGTGCAGCGGCGGCAGTGATGCGGTCGCTGTATCGGACCGTCGTGGTGAAGAGAGAGCTGAGTCACAAGACGAAGCTCTCGATTTACCGATCGATCTACGTTCCCACCCTCACCTATGGTCACGAGCTTTGGGTAGTGACCGAAAGGATGAGATCGCGGATACAAGCGGCTGAGATGAGTTTCCTCCGCAGGGTGGCTGGGCGCACCCTTAGAGATAGGGTGAGGAGCTCGGTCATCCGGGAGGAGCTCGGGGTGGAGCCGCTGCTCCTCCACATCGAGAGGAACCAGCTGAGGTGGCTCGGGCATCTGATCCGGATGCCCCCTGGACGCCTCCCTGGGGAGGTGTTCCGGGCATGTCCTACCGGGAGGAGACCCCGGGGAAGACCCAGGACTCGCTGGAGAGATTATGTCTCCGGTCTGGCCTGGGAACGCCTCGGGATCCCCCGGGAGGAGCTGGAGGAGGTTTGTGCGGACCGGGAAGTTTGGGCTTCCTTGCTCCGAATGCTGCCTCCGCGACCCGACCCCGGATAAGCGGCAGAAAAAGGTGAAGGTGAAGGTGAAGGAATAAACTATGAAACAGTGTTTTGTCATTTGGCACTCCCAGTCTTCCTTTCTGGTCACGCCTAACCTCCTCATGTCCTTATTCACATTCATGAACCTTGGTTGTATTACTCTTCTTAATTTCCAGCATTTTTCTTCCGATGTTTTCCCTCATGCCAGTAAAAGTATGATATAACCTTCCATCATAATGCCCCCCTTGAACCAAAGCACCTTGCAATGTGCCATCCATACAGTGCAAAAGGATCCCGCCAAGGCCGTCTTAAATGGTTATTCCCCAATCTGGGTTCCACTTCCCTTGGCAACCTGAATTCTAAACCGCGTCCTTAACCAAAGTTAATCTGCATTACAGCCTAGATAAGAAGCTGCCAGAGGACATTTCGTGTCAAAATATGAGAGACACAAAAACCGAAATAACGGAGCTCCCCAGTGGGCCACGGGCCCACGGTCTTATTTATGAATTTAATTTGCGCTTTTCGTAAAGAGGCACTTGGCGGGACGCCTCATTACAGAGGGGAGTTAGGACCCAGAGGAGGACAGCCAGGGAGCACGTTAAATTAAAAGCAGACCTCTGTTGCTTTCCCTCTTCGCCTCTGATCGTCTCTCCAGCTTTCTTCCAAGACCTGGAGACAAAGGCAGAAGGATCTGGAACAGCTTTTGTAGCCACATCTTGTCGGAAATCCTGAACTGGGCATGTTTACGAGGGACACCAAAACCACGAGCATGGAGTCTCCCCTCTCAGATATTGTCTATGTGTGTGTGTGTGTGTGTTTCAACAAGTAGACTTTACAAAATCCTCTCAGCAACTGGCGACATACTTGCATTGAAGGAACGCAGACTTACAGTCCGCTCTGTAGCGCACATATGCCAATGGTCTGGGATTATACAATAGAGATTGCAGGTAAACACACTTAAAAGTGGATTGCAGATTGCGCAAACACGTGAGCCTCCATCTTCACCCACACGCACACACACATGCACGCAGTCTCCAGGGACCAGACAGGGTTTCCCTCTCCGTCTACATCTGCAAACTGTATGCAGTCAGCCAGGGATGACTGCAAAACTTACACACAAACACACGAACAAACACTCACATGAAACAGAGCAGGCGGACCTCCCTGCATGCTTGTATATTATACCAAGCAATGCAGGGCTATCCGTCGCTAATATAAAGACTAATAAAAAACAGGTCTTACACAACTGCGCGCGCATAAATTACACACACAGGGAGGGAGCAGTTGTGGGAACAGGATTGTCTCGATGACTAAGAGAAAATATTAATCAAGACGCAAAGCAGATCTTGCCATCATTCTCACCCCGCACGTGGGCTGCTCTGAACCCTCGGGCGCCGCACATGCATCCTTCTCTCAGAAATGTTATTGTCACATTTATGAACGTGTGGGAGCTGCAGGAGGCAATATATGTGACAGAGGAAGAGAGTGGAACTGTTTGCACTGTCTGTGTGAGTGTGGGAAGAGGCTGTTGTACATTACATTTATATTGAGCTGTTGTTTTCTTGGTATCTAGTGGGGTTATAAATATAGACGCGTTTTCTTGTGACTCAAACCATGGGCTTTTTCATTATTTTTTGCTGCATTATTCAATCATTATTCTTTGCGGTTGAGTGGGGATGTTTAAATAATCATTGGCAGAAGAGGGAAATTTGAACAGGTCCTCCTGTGCTTCTGGGCTTCGCACATTGTTGCGATTTTGCAGGGCAGCCACCAGGACACTTGCACACTCTAATAATAATATATCTCACAATAGTCCAATCCAATACCTCGGCTATGATTTAAAATCATAATTTTTAAAATGGTAAATGATTTTGTTTTTACAGTTTTCTCACTTTGTCTCTAATCTTCTTCACACAGGTTGACCTTCTGATATACCCGCAGTTTCTGATCTCCTCCATCCAGGTCTTAAAAAATATTAAAAAGCTAGTCGAGAAAGAGACACTGCTGGTCATGTTTCGAGCCAGAAATGGACTGATACTGGATCATCATCCAATCCCTGATGAGGAGGAGCAGAGAAGAAGAGGGAACCTCCACCAGCCATAGGCAAGAACCACACTGAGACAAATATTACTGCAATAGTGGGAGTGAAAATGAAGACCCGGCTGACAGAGGAATTGAAAGACCTGCACAACATGAAGGTTTTCAAAATGACACAGAAACTGAGAATAGACCATAAAGATTCAAAGTAACTGAAGCTTAGCAACACGCAAAGGATTAGACACAACACACAAAAAACTCATTCACATGAACACACATGAACAAACCTGAATGTCAAACAATCTGAAAAATCAACCATCATAAAAAGACTGACAATAGCAGTCATTCTCATACACAGGTTTGTCGCACCATCTTTGTGGGGTCCACTCAGTGCCATAATTTGCTTTTCGTATTGTATGGGGACATTTCATTTCCATAACCCTTTGGCTCGCCTTAACCAGGACCGAAATCCAACTTAAATTCAATAATAATGACCCAGTTATTTTGAAGTTTTGATCCTCAAATTGAGGCCCACAAATCCATAAGGTCTGCAACAGTAGGTGTGTTTCCAAGAATTGGTCCCCACCAGTATAGCTATTCAAGTTAGCACAAACACACACACACAAATGGGGGACTTGACACAGACGCCAGTTTACACACAGCAACACGCAGCTACTGATCCAAAAAAAGTGGGAATGAGGGGCAAGGTATCATTTAAGAATCCACATGATATAACAGTTACAAAATTGTCATGTAAGTTTTTTTCCTCCTTAACCAGCTAACCCTAACCGTGCACACCAAAACAACAGGTGACTCTCACGTTTGCGTAAGTTGTAGATAAAATTCAGAACAAGAATAAAGTGACCATAGTGTACTACTCAGTCAGCGCCAGTTGTGATACCCAGCAAACTGCAGTCCAAGTGAGTGAGAAAGTTTGTTCCTCGTGCTGCCAAGTCTTCTCACTGAGATAATCACTCCCTGGAGGGAGGTGTAGACAGCAGCTACAAAATTCACCTTTAGAGGCAGTGAGCGCTTCTACTGTAAGTTCCTGCTTATGATGCTTTTGTCACTACTGAAAAGCTGTTGGGACTCATCCATACAGTTATATTGTATCCAGGATAACAGACAAAGCGTGCAGTGCACATCAATCATGCTGAAAATAATAATAATAATAATTCACATAATTTAATTTTTTAAAAGCAAATAATGAGATATAATATTTGTGATGAACAAAACAACCTATAAACACTGTCACTGCTGTGTAAATTAATGAATTGTCAACGCTTAATTTGCCGAGTTTGTTTTTCCAATTAGGCTCCAAACCCACGCGCTCGCTCGCTCATTACGGGTTTCAAGAGAACAACGTAATCGTCGATCAACAAGTGTCGTCCCTGCTCAGTGATTCAGTGATTCCTCTTTTGCCAAACCAACAGATGGCACCTGTTCCACCAGGCTCTTGTGTAACAGTGTATCTTTTCACTTTTAGGAACGTCTCTATTCAGCACAGGTATCGCAGCGAAGCCAAGTGTCTGGGTTTCCGATCCGATCCTGTAGCGTCCACTATCATCCGGTCACCCCTGGGACATTAAGCTCTAATGGCTGCGAAACTGTAAATGTCACAGTGATTTGGGCCATGCGCACAGTGGAGGCAACAACTGTGTGAGTGTGCCCCGTCATGTCACTGCCACTAAGCAAAACAGATCCCAGTAAAAGGGCGCTGAAGTGAAGCGGAGTAATTACAGCGTGACAAAGTAAGTGAAACGTCCACACATGTACACACAGTCGCATGCACGGCAACAGCCTTACGTTCAATACAGTAATACTAGTAAATGCATCCACATGCAAGGCCAGGGGACGACTGAAACACATCCGCCCCACGAACAAATATGTATCCGCAAAGGGCCATAATCAAGAAAGCATTGCAGTCGGTTTGAGTACATTGAAGCCACATGAAGGATGTCAACCACATGAAGGATGTTTGTCGTGTATAGTCATGCATTCGAGAATCTGCTATCCAGATAGATACACAGTTGGATAATTTAAAAAAAAACTTCAGACAGAAAGCCATCAACAAACATACATAATAATAACAATAATAATAATAATGAAACAAACCGAAGGAGACAAAGGGAAACATGGCGAAATGCAGTGAGGCCCATTTGCCTTCGAAGGTCTGTAGTCCTGACTCCACCACCAAACTGGGCCAGAACAAGCCTGATTCACAAACCCAGATTCTGTCCTGACTGAATGCAACACAGAAAAGCATCCGAAACATTGAGAGGATGGAAGAAAACCTGTCCAATCGATCATAAAATCCAAGGGTAGTAAAAGACAACCCTTAAAAAAGACATGCATAAACAAGGGGAGTAGAAAAGATGGAGTAATGTTCATTCAAGAGTTCCACTCGTGCTTCGCGTGATATTTAGGAATTCTCTGATTTAGGCAGCTGTAGTGCTCTAATAATTTAACATGTTTTATTTTTTATTTTAAAAATGTATGTTGAGCCCTCCAAGATATTTATATTTCTAATTTTTTATCTAATATAAGACATCTTTTTTTTCTTTTTTTTTGTGCTGCTTCACCACATTCTCTGTGTCCTTCAGCATGGAAATCCTGATTAGTGTCCCGGTTCGAGAGCGATCGTGATAGAGATACTGAAAAATGGAGGAAGCAGTGTTGGCAGACGGGAAAAAGAAGCAGAAGCCGACAAGGAAAGCTATATCATCTTGAAATGTCTACATGTGTGAATTATTGACAAGGCAGTCTGACGGATTAGACGCTCTACATATTTGTCCCTTCAGAAGTGTGCGCGCGTTGGAGTGTTGAGATAAGGCCAGCGGTCAGTCTGCTGTGTGTCAAACACCACCTGTGTCCCTTTTTAGACGCACAGCCTAAAAAGGGTAGTCGCTCGCGTTCCCTGCTGTGTTTCTCATCGACATATCAACCTGCCAGAGGGAACAGAAATGGAAGAAAGAGGCCAAAGTTGCAATTACATGAGCAAGAAGTGGAAGCCGGAGATGTCGTGTACAGGAAGAGACTTATAAGGAGATTCTGAGCAGTCCTTCAACCAGGTGCAAGAGAAGAACGTGTTGGAAGGCGAATGATGCGATAAGGAAGACAAGTCGAGCGATTCGTCATTATCAAGACAGGAGACAGACACAGCAGAAAGACAGTCCAAAGATAACTGTGTCGTGTAGAATAATGACATTTTTCAGTGTAAGATTAACTGTCTGGCGAGCTCATTCCCGCAGCCTCAAAATGCGCTAATGAGAAAAAGCTGGTGGGGAAACCCTGGACGTGGTCCTACTTCAAATTGCTCACGGAACAGCCCATGACAGAAGACGGAAACAAAACAAGAATGAGTGCACAATAATCGATACATCACACTCGCGTACAAAGGATTTGGAGGAATAAATGTGAAGAGGCCATCTGTTTGTCAAATCGTTCTCTGATGTTTGAATAGACAGACAGAGAGAGAGAGGAAATTTTTAAAGCCAAGAAATGCCAATGAATTGCCCCCTCAGGGAAGGAGTGTTTTTGCTGGCTCTGCACTGATGGACTGGCTTATAATAAAGCCCTTACCTTAGCTCAGCCATGATGAAGCAATACAATGTCAGTCTCTCGCTTTCAAAAGCTCAAGTCTCGGTCGACAGCTCCCATGAAGGGGTATATTTTGATGTTTAACTCTAGATAAAAAGACGTGTGTTTGTGTATCATTATGTGCAGTTTAAAATGTACACCTATTTAAATATCGAATACATTGAAGTTATAAAAAGTCAAAGTCAAAGCAGGTGCTTCACGCATCGCTGTTGACATTTCTATTTCAATTCTTTTCTATATCTTTAAGAATTACATCGTCCAAAGAGGCTGGGTATCGACAAGTGAGTCCTTTTCTTTCTCCATTATTCAGGTGCAAAATATACATCCATAATAAGAGGATTCATTCGAACCTAAAGGAGGTATTTTTGCGCTAAACAGCTTAATAGACCACCCCCGAAATGTCTATCCACAACATCTGGTACGCGAGCAGTCATTGACCACACAAGGCGACATAATGACCAAAATATGGCTAAAATAATCAACCCCCCCATCTTCAGTACAAATGCTTGACAGTAGTTTTCACAATATCTGCCCACCAACATCTAGAATTGCCCCTGTTCATGAAGTGTATATATCATTGATAGTTAGGAGTAAACCCTAAAACAGCCAGTACACACTTGCACACAATCGTTTCCTGAGAAGAACCCCTGAAAAAGAATTCATTATACAACATGCATACTTTATCTCTTACATCCACTGCTCTTCTTGTACAACCAGACTTGGCCTTTTTTAAAGGTCTCACAGCAATTTGTTAACAAGGCCGCCAGAGTCTAAGGTGTGCATGGGAGAGGCATGAGTGCGAGCAGGGAGATAGAAGGATATAAAAGCTATAAGAAGGTTGCTCCTGCACTGCAGACACACCCACACATGAACACAGCAGAGCAGTTACAATACTGTGAACTACTTTTCACCCCATACAAAAAGACAAGTCCCTATTTTTGCTGTTATTTCAACGTTAAACTTTCTCTTAAATCAACTTTGAACTCTCTAGTCTACAGTGACTCCTGAGGTAGCTACAGGACGCCTGGCCGTTGGTGAAAACCACTAACCAATGACTCCATAAAGTACTTCTACAGTGCATATAGAATGCTGTTAAATCAGATGCTTGCTAAACAAACACGGTAGGTCTCAAAAGGTTAAAGTTGATAGTATTGACAGCACCTGGTCTAAAAGGTTTTTCGTCTTCACCAATTGAAGACATATTCTTTGACAAGTCTTTTATGTGTCCGTTGTCTTATGTGTACAACTTATGTTGCACTTGCTTCCTCGATGGATTTTTTTGAGTTTCGAGCTGCTAACCTTTATCCTTGTTCGATCTTTGGCTAGACAGTTTGATCTCCGAGTGTTTAATATTGTCCTACTTTCAGGAGTTTGTCAATTGGAGATTAGATCCCATCTGATCATTACAGTAAGTGTATTTCACAAAAATATTCAGTAAATCTCAACGCCTTGGCCACCTTCATTGGTCAAAACCCAAAAGTTCAAAGTGCAATGCAAATGTTTGGAGAAACACATACAGTATCACAGGGCGATAAAATACAGTGTTTTGTGGCAGCAAAGACTGCAAAAACACCCGTAGTGGTCGGTTTTATATACTACAACATGGGCCTTTTAAAAAGCATTCCAGCTCTCATATACACACTAGTGTCTTTCGGTCAGCAAAAACAATAAATAAACAAAATTGTTCCCCATTCTTTGCTCAAGTTAAACATTTTCTTTCAATAAATATGAGAGAGAAAAATGGAATAACACGAACAGGGACACAATCTGATTTTAAGTGAAGAGTTGAACAGCTGTCCGGTAGTCGAATGTGGCTCCGACATTTAGGCTTCTACAGATAGCTTCTGTTATAAATTGGCACTACATAAATAAAATTTGATTTGACCTTCATGCCAGGCATTCCCTCTCATTGATCTCTGTGGTATTTACATACTTTCCTCTCTGTCATCCTTATAAATGCGGCCTGCCAGCGCTCATGGAATTCTGCTGCTCACTGTTTATGGGTTAAATGCCAACTGAGGAAAAAAAAAATGTTCCAAGCGTCCAGACAAAAAACAATAAGAAATTCTATTCACGACTTTTGTGATTTACAGGATGAAACCCAAACATGAGGGTGGTAGACAAGCACTTCAGATCCATTTGTAAGCAAAATATCACAGCTGCTTATCCTCCTGTGGTTATGCATTGCATGTATAGCTCTGTCGACATTTCGGAAGTCTGATCCAGCTTTCTTTCTCTTTCTAAAACACTAAGGAGCACAAGGTGTGGGAACAGAGATGTGTACAAGGGTACTATATAGCGCTAACATTGACTTTAACTTTTCATTTCGTGCAACACATTCTGTGGACAGTGTCTCAGTCTAATGGCTACTAGAAGGGTATTAGTTTCATCAGCCAAATCTTGCTTCTCCTGTAACAGCATTTGCCCCTGAGAAGGTGGGCAGGCTGTCATATGTTGGCAGCGTTGCACAAAATACCTGTGGAATTAGTTGAAAACTAAAAAAAAAAAACACATCTTTGTGCTTGTTCAGTTTGCAGTTCAACAGCAAAACCAAAGCCGCTCATTAAGAACGGACCTCATACCGAGTCATCTTACTAAAACCTTAACCCTTTGGAACCTCGGGCTCTGCTCAGATCTCCGTTACACGTTTTGGAGTTAAAAAGCAAACATGGTTGTATCACCCATAATTTCATGCATCATGGGTGTGTCATTGCAAACTAATATTTCACTGGTATTCATGAATGAATTTTGATCAACACTCAAGTCCAAAAGGGCCATTTACTACTTTCAGTCTGACTGAGTTGGTGACTAAGTATGAGGGTCTATATGATCACAGCAAGTGGGATTGGAAGACAAGCTGGGCCAACCCTGTGACATGGTGGAAAACATATACAGTCAGATGATTACTAAGCTATTTGTCATCTACAATGCCTCTTCAGTTCACAAGCTGATGTGTGAGCAATCCACTAAAACGGCACCGCTGCTAGCATATAGTACATGGTGAAATAGAAAGTGACCTCAGCGTCAGTCAAAGCTTGATTCTTACTTTAAGAAGATTGAATTTAGATAGAGTATTTGGGCTCAGTCATCCCAGAATAGTGGACTGAGATCAAGGTAGGTGAAGAGTAGAGTGCAGGCTGGGTGGCACAGGAGGAGCTGTGAGGGGGTCTGCGATCTGTGATGGATGAGTAGCTGCTCGAGTCTGAGGTATGCTTTATAGAAAAGTGATGTCTGGAAACTGACAAGAAGAATCAGAGTTAGACGTGGCAGAGATGATCATGGTGAGGTTTTCATTTTAAGTGACTCAGAAGAATGAAATTAGAAATGGTACATCGGAGGGACAGACGTCTGACCTACAAAGTTAGGTAGGCCAGACGGTTTGGACACTTGGACAGGAGAGACAGTGAACATGTTCGCTGAAGGATGATAAAAACGGATGCACTAGGGCGAAGAACAAGGCGTGGCATATTGACTATCATCAAGTGGAGTTTTGCCTCCAATGTTGATGTAGAAATTGCCCACCTGTGTTGCATGCAGACACATTGGTGAGGCCAGAGCAAACAGAGACAGAGACTGACAAAGAATAGAGACGCATGAGTCGACTAGTCATATAAACACATGTATTTATTTCTTGCATCTTCAATAAATGTTTCTATTTGTCTGGGTTAGTCTCTGTATGCTGTGGTCTCTACAGTGTCGCGACACGGTCTTGAGTACAACACCACTTCTGAGATCTCTTGATAAACATAGTGCCTTATGTGGCCATGACTTTGCTGTACATCGAGAAACATAATACAAATTTGGGAAACGTGATATTCTCTGCATCACATTGGAACGGAGGTCAAAATGTGTTGCCTACTCCACAACCACTTTCCCAGTTAGCCAGGATCAAGAGTCACTGAAGCCAATCCTTGTTTCTCATGGCGACAGCTGGGCCATTAAGATTAATGTGGCAGCTCGACTGCCAGGATTAGCATGTGCATGTAAACAAACTTTTAAAAATCCCAGTTGAGCATACGTTTTATTTCAGGTTAAACTTTAATGTGAACGTGTGTGTGCGTTATAAATAAGAGATATGTGTCGTGTGCTCACAGAGAAATCCTCCCTGTCTGAAATGCTTGTCACATGCGACGCTCATTCAAGTCACATCATAGGCTGAGCAATAAATCGCAGACGAAATGTGTTGAAACACACTCAAGCTTACGGTTGTTCTCTGAATGAATTCTTTATCAAACTAAAGCTTTCAGGGCATGAGTTTGCTGTTAACGTCCATACAGAGAACTGAAGGAAGAAAGTAGAAAATCTGCAAACGTCAGATCGCACACCTTTGACCAAAGATCTAACAGCATGAGTGATTGTGATGGAACTTTCAAAGTCGTTGAAAATGTCAAAATTCTCCAAGGAGTCAGTGGTAGAGCGAGGTTGAGAAGCCAAGAGAGAAAATATGAAAGCTGTTGGTGGGTAGAGCCCTACTTTTTCACCTCTTAGAAATGCTCTCTGAAATCCCTGTCGCTTCCACAACCCAGCCTGTTCATATATAATTTTACACTTTTCCCTCCTGTTCTGCAACTTTTCTTTTCCTCCTACTGGTTTTGGAGGCCGCCGAATATGGCAAGGGCCCTCACACAGACTGTTCAGCCAAAACACGTCTTTTAATTTGGTTGGGGAAGGAAAGAATGGGTCAGAAAAAAATGAAACACAGAAGTTGCAATGGAAAAGAACAGTTGCACTGATTTATTAAGTCACATCAACCTTCATTATCTGGTTGATGTTGGCCAGAATTAGGCTGCACATGAAACAGAGCAAACCAGTAGCAAACCTCCTCAACAATCCCCCCTCCGTTTGAGTGCAAGCTGTTATGTTGTGTTTCCAATGCGGCTGCAGGATGACAAACACCTAAATGGCTCAGGTGTCCTCCCTCACTGTCCTGGGTCGTGTAATTCTCTGCTTAGATCAGTGTCAGCAAAGGATAGAGAGGACTGGATGCCTTCCCGAAATCCCCTCCTCCTTTGTCTTGGCACCAGATACAACTCCCCGACACAGTGAGGAAACCAACAGGAGTCCTGTGGAAGTGTGTACTGCATGTGTGTGTGTTACACAGCCTCAGCAACAAAAGCTCTCGATCATGCACGAGTTCTGTAGGAATCATTAGCAGGAGGAATTTCACACAAGCAATGTGTTTGGAAAGAAATCACTGCGTACACCTCATGGGGTCTCTGCCTAAATGCCTCAACAAGTATCCAGGGGTCCTAATTACTTCAGACTGTTGAGAATGGCCGCGTGCCACCTGAGACCGGGGGCTCACTGAGGTCATGAGTTTTTAGAATACATCCTTGGCCCAGCGATCAGTTAGGTTTTCCTGCACTGTTGCTCTGACAAGAGGAGGCAGCATCAGAGCTGAGGCAGAGTTGGTAGCTGAATGTATTTATAGCAGGAGTAAGAGAGACTGCTGCAGGAGTAAAAATCCTCGAAAACCGAGAGGTGTGGAGAGGCAGCAGCAGAGGAGGGCACGAATCAACAGAGGAACAGTTAAAAATAATGCAAAAGATACATCCAACCTGCATGAGCGCACGCACGCTCACATATACGCAAGATTGATCTGCATTACCGAATCAATGACCTTTTCCTAAGTAGGAGCTGGTACACACTAAAGGGCAAATGAGAAGACAGCAAACATAAATGCAACACTAAAAGCCTTGAGGTTGACTGAACACACATACATGTACCCATAACATTACACGATAACGGGCAAGTCTTTCCCGCAGTCATCAATATCAACAGAGGCGGTCAAATCCCTCACTAACAACCTGAACTAAACAGATCACAGCAGCAGAGAAGCATAATGTTGAGATGACTGAAGCATTACATCTTTTAACTGCATCCTGTTTGATGCTTCAGTTCTGGTCGATGCTACTTGATGACAGATCGATGCAAAAAGACTGAGGCGTTGCGTCTTCAACTGAAAAATGTCAAGACATAAACTGCATACCAAAAGTACACCTGTATTTATTGGCAGCGCTATTTGACTCATATGTGTCAAACGCAAGCCTGGGAGCCAAATCCATCTGTGCAAGTCCTTTTATGTGGCCGGTGAAAGGCATGCAACAATTGCATGCAACAGTCACAATGACACTTCCAAAAACATAAAATTCACATGGAGAGATGGGACTCTGAAGAAAATTGAGAAGGGCATGTATCTTTTGTGTTACGAGACTAAGTCAGTAGTAAAGGGTAATGTTGTCAGTATCCAGACCAATAAAATAAAATAAAAAATAAAACCAATAACAATATTACATTCTTTCTAGACTCATAGTCTCTGTCAAATGCTTGTTCAGTCCAAAACTTTAATATGTTTAAGATTTTGACCCGCAGTGTGGAATCATCTCATCCAAATCAAAGTACTATCCAGCTGACTTTCATCGCTCTAAACTTTTCATCAGTTAGTTGCATACATAACCATAAGCAGCTCATCCCCTGCCGTCCATTTCACAATACATTAATAGTCAATGCCCCCCTGGAGTTTCACCAAACAAGATGAATTTGAAACTTGCTGAATGTATCCCAGTCATATGAAAGAGATTTGATGTCGACTGATATCAACTGGACACACATCAGAGCATCCCTGCAGCACATCCCAATTACTGGTCTGCATCGCTTGCGAGTTCCTAACAAGTGTGTGTTCTGCCATTAGAAAATGCTTTGTTTTTTGCAACTAAAGGTATTTAGTTATGTTATAAACAGGGAAGAGCCTTGACCCTTTGCAAAGCAAAAACTATATGTGCAGGAGTTAACTTTTTTCACAAGTTATTTTCATTTATCTTGAATGGTTTTCTGATATAAACACACAATCCATGATAATAATAATAAGCTAGACCCTGGTCTTCATTTCTGCATGAATTTCGGTGTTTGGACTGAGATTCAAGAACATGGAAGATGTAATGCGATTCCATGCGAATGCTAACATGACAAACAACTGAACAGATTTTACCAAAGGCTCTCCCTGAAGAGATGATACTGGTTGCAATATCTTCCCATTTAACTCACAGATCCAGCTATGCTTCGGGGGCCAGATGGGAATATACGGCTCTTACGTGATCATCCCTGTGGGAGGTTGCCCCAACCTAAAATGCTTGAGCACTCCTCACTTGGTCACCAGTAATAAGGATCTTCTTCCGATGCAACCATGTGTCTCCTCTGAAGATTTGACATTTGAAGACACGGAACTCAGGCTGAGACATAACAAAGTAAAAGTGCCACCATCGTAACACCTGCTCCAACCTCTTAGATCTGAACCACGATAAACTGAAACAACAGACACACCTAGGGAGAGTTGCCCACGCGATGAGGGAGAAAGGCTGACAGCTGGAAAGGAAAGTCTCCAGTGCCTCCTTTCACTCTCTTCCTCATGCTTGGTGGCTCTCCAGAGACCTGAATCAGTCCCGGTCTTAGCAAAATGAATCAATAACACACTTCGATGGCAAGAATAACTCAATAAGGGTCTGTGACTTGAATGGACTACACCCTAACCACTGCGGTTCAAGCATTAAAATGGTGGGGGCTCAATAAACAGCCAGGCTAGGTGTGCGTCAATAAACTAATTATGACACACACAGACCTTCACCCACACATGCCGTGTTGATGCAGTCATGTGAGGTCGATTGATTTTCATCAGCCACAGTTTCTATGAATAATTGATAAGAAGCACACAGCAGCCTGGCCGAGAGGCAGGCAAAACAGGTGGGCTGCGCGGACATACAGGATTTGGGCAAAGGAGAAGAGCATCCTCCTGCTCAGATGGTGCAGTCTGAACCACTGTTGCCACGATCAAACCATAAGACGCACAATGCAAGTCATTCAGCCAAACATTAACAGATTCATATATGGTTCCGTGTGGTTCAATTCTCACGCAAGCTCATCCAGAAAACCTCATAATTCATCATTTAATATTAAAATGTTCATATTGGAGCTCTGTTTTTCACCCTTTGTGTGAGTGCATGTATACAGATATTATTTATTTGCGTTACTTTGCTAATTATTTTCAAATAACTTAAAAGAAAGACTATAATTTTTAATAATTTTGTCTTATTTGTTGCCCTTATTTCATGCTTTTTATGATCCAGCCACACAAATTCACTGAGTTATTAGGGTTCCGCATTATATAAAAAAAATGTCTTGCCACATTGTTTTGGTGATCCAAATACCATACAAAAAAAGACCGAATCCCAACCCCAAAGTCACATGAACGATCGTTATGCTTCGCATTACTTGCCATCAGATCATCCGGAGAAGCAACACAGCCAACTCTATTTCATCTTACCTGCCACAATTGGACCCGTGCGTAATTACGCATGACTGGAATCCTATGCATCAGTAAAAAAGGATATGGATTGCGGACCATCTTTAGACACCAATTCCGGGGGCGTGTGGTTTGCTTCAGGTAGAAGAAGACCACAGGGGCCAGGTCAGGGTAAGGGACACTCTCCTCTCCGCTCACCGACGCATCCTCTCCGGCAGTAGAGATCCGGTCCGGCGCTGGGGACGCAGGCTCCACCAGTACTTCGCTGCGCTCTCCACCTCCGCTTACGACCGCGGACAGGTCATTGAGGCGGATGAAACTCCGAGGCAGCGAGGAGCGGCCCTCCGAACCCCTTGGGTCAGGGGTCCCGGAGAGGTTTTCCGCATCCTCTGCCATCATTCCACTCCTGTGGGCGAAGCGTGTAGATGTTTAGATTCCCAGAACGTCCCACACAGAATATTCGAAAGACCCCCGTCATTTAACCAATGACGTTTATCACCATCTGCTAAAAGGAACATTGTAACATCATTGATAAATCCTTGAAAGACGCGCGTCAAACCACAATGCCACTCCATTACAATATATTTAGCACGCAAGAATGCTTCAGTATTTTGGATGTACAGTAAGTGTGTTGCTGGAACATCTCTCAATTACCTGTAATAGACTCTGGAGTTGTGCCCACAGCGTATTCACTCATCGCATGATCAGGAGTTGTAATGGCCAATGCATCGACTACGGTTTTCAGGGAGAAACTAACGGAGAAAAAAACCAAGAGTTTGCCAATGCGGAGAGTCCTGGGTGTTTGGTGCGCCTGGCGGACCGCAGGCTATAGTTCCCAGGTGCTGCTGCGCGGTTGGCTCTCACACGACGCGGCCAGACCCCGGTCTCTGGTGCTCTCCCCTCTCCTGGGGCCTCATCCACACTTGAAACTGACGCACACCGGAGATAAAAGTGCGTCTCTGCGTCCTCCGAAGAGCAAAAAAAACTTACTTAGCAACCCATCTCGTCTCCAGAGAACAGGCGCGGAAAATAAAAAATCATCAGTTCGGTTCCCCCGTCGCTTCTCCGCGTCAGAAACAAATATCCAGCACTTTTATTGCATCCACAGGCGGTTTTCAGCGGAGATCCCACACCTCATCCACGAAGACACCGCTGCACATCGTGTCGTGTTCACAGATTTGATTCAAAAAAACGTCAAGGAAGGCTCATCTTCTCCTTTCCGGCGCGCTCTCACTCGCACTCGTGTCTCCCTCAGACTGCAATCGGTCGGTTTCGTCCATCAGCAAAGCCCGCACACAGCTGGATGGAGGGGTCCTAACTTCTAAGAGCCCGCCCTCAACAGCGAGTTTCCACCAATGATTCCGCGGCCGGAGTGGAAGCTGCGCTCTCGTTGGCCGAGCGCCTTGTCAGTCGCAGTTAACACGGAGAGCGGAGGGAGTGAAACAGCTGGAATTTAATTGTCAACTGTCAGCCAATCAGAGCGAAGGGAGTGATGGCATCTCGGCTGCAGAACTTCACGGTGATGGAAATGTTTCTCCACGCCACAAGAAACAAGTAATGCACCACTTTACCTGACAGGAGGCATGAAAGCAATATGCCACAAGGAACATGTCATAGCCTGCCGACGTGAAATTGAGCAGTAAGAAATTGCAAGAGCACAATGCAAACCATGAGTGAACCACAGACAAGAAGAGCCAAGTTAACATATGCAGCATTATGAAGTTTTTCACACAGGTGCTCGAGAGCAGCGATTGTGGGAGGATCGGACCGCGACCTTCAGCATGCACTGGCGCCGTTTGCAGCCCAGTGTGATGTGGCCGGGATGAGGATCAGCACCTCCAAGTCTGAGGCCATGGTTCTCGACCGGAATAAGGTGGTTTGCTCTCTCCAGGTCGGTGGAGAGTTCTTGCCCCAAGTGGTGGAGTTTAGCGTGAGATTGACGGGTTGGTGCAGCGGCAGCAGTGATGCGGTCGCTGTATCGGACCGTCGTGGTGAAGAGGGAGCTGAGTCACAAGACAAAGCTCTCGATTTACCAATCGATCTACGTTCCCACCGTCACCTATGGTCATGAGCTTTGGGTAATGACCGAAAAGATGAGATCGCGGATACAAGCGGCTGAGATGAGTTTCCTCCGCAGAGTGGCTGGGCGCACCCTTAGAGATAGGGTGAGGAGTTCGGTCATCCGGGAGGAACTCGGGGTGGAGCCGCTGCTCCTCCACATGGAGAGGAACCAGCTGAGGTGGCTCGGGCATCTGATCCGGATGCCCCATGGACGCCTCCCTGGGGAGGTGTTCCGGGCATGTCCTACCGGGAGGAGACCCCGGGGAAGACCCAGGACTCGCTGGAGAGATTATGTCTCCAGTCTGGCCTGGGAACGGATCGGGAAATTTGGGCCTCCTTACTCCGAATGCTGCCTCCGCGACCCGACCCCAGATATGCGGCAGACGAAGGTGAAGGTCAAAGGTATAAGTTCCATAACTGGCCGCTGTATTTCTTACTACTGAATGATTCAGACTTTACCACACACTCCACATGAAGTGGTTCCACAAGTATAACAGAAATACAACAATGTTCAATAACACAAACATGTCTAGTCAGACCTCTTGAACTGGGAGGCAGTTGATGTAAATATGTCTGAGGCTTTAAACACACACAAAAAAAACAGATGTCATGGGGTTAAAGAGAAATTAGCATCCATTTTCTTTGACGTATCCAAGGTCAGAATGCAGAGGCAGAGGAGGTCCAGCCGAGTTCGAGCTGCGCCCCAGCTGTTGTTTCCAGACAGTTTCAGGGACTGTTGACAATGAGACAAGTAACAGGTAATTCGATTTTTTCCAAGTGTTTCAGATGAACCTGAGGGTTGAGTTTCATCTATGTTTTTGCTCGGTTTGTACTGGGCAGTCCGAGCAAATGATTGTTGAATGCTTCTTTAGAGCATCAATCTATCACTGAAACAAGTCTGATAGTTCGAATCAACTTACTTAACATATTTGAAATCAATTCCTGAAGAAGCACAAAGCTGCTCTGTTGTTAAGGTTCTTGTGGCCACTAGGGGGTTTCCCTGGCATGTGAGCACTCCTGTTGGAGCAAAGAAAATGTTTTAATTGAAAGCATGATGGAGTTGTTTCTCTCTGGTCACATTAATGTTCATTACACTCTATGATTTATGGTGAGGGCAAATCGATGGCAGAACACAATGTGTTTCTCGTAGCTCATGAATGACTTATCCTATGGCAGAATACTGACTGGCACACGTGGTCCACAAACACCTGCTCAGAGCGGAGGAGAAAAGCCCCTTCAGCCACTGTCGATAAATCCCAGTCCTGCTGATGACTTAATTGTCCACATTGTTAACAGAGCACCTATTAAAAAGTATTGATCCTGCGCTGCTTGTACCTGTTAATCAAGAATGGGTGGCTGTTTGAATGCATAAGGGAAACAAGAAAACACAAGTGTGCGTGTGCAGCACAATTTCTACGTCAATTAATAATCAGTTGTACGATTAAACATATATTATTTAGAAAATTGACTTTAGCTTCAGCAAGCAAACATGGGCAGCCGAGCCGTGCTTCCCAGGGTTTATGATGAACGATGTTTGTTAGCACTGACCACTCGGAGTTAAGACCTCAATTTATCAGAGTGACTGATCCGACTTCTCTGGGGAAAACGTTCGCTCGCAGACTTCTTACTGCTTGCCTTGTTTTTGTAAACAATCCAGCCATTAAGTTGCTCATTGCGACTCACCTTCAGTCAGCTGCGAAGACGGACCGAGCTGTCAGGAGGTGGTTTGGGTCTGCTGAGCCATTGGTGCAATCAGTGGTGACTGATAAGCCACAAGGCAACCAGTATCTGAAGAATAGGACAATTGCAACAGAATGAAATGTTAAAGCCTTGCACTGCTTTACTATAGTTACACATGATGAACTCAGAGCTACCACGCTCAAGTATCTTCTTGTTCTAGTATTTTGTCCAGTCATCTTGTATGTCCTGCTTTTAAACTGAACTCAGGAGGAGCCTTTTTATGTTTGGGTGTTTGTTCATATCTGTCGATGATGAATACAATGAGGTCTAACTGAAACTGTCAACATCCAAAATGTTTGCTAAATCTTTTTTCAAAATAAAAAAAAAATAAAATTCAATTACTGCAAACTGTGAGACGAAGGGGCTTCTAATTTCAATATGCAAAGGTTTCCCATCAATATTTTCTTATGTTAGATCATTTTATTTAATGTCTCTTGTTAGTAATTGAATTACCTTAAATTCCAGACTGCACATTGCGTCAGAATATTAGCCGCACCCACTAAATAGATTAAATATTCATACATAAGGTGCACTGGTCTATAAAAACAGCATCAAGACTGACTCATGAAACAAACTGGACAATGTTCTGAATTTGAATCAGGAACTCCTCACATCTTTTATTTACATTAAAGTGCTCAAAATGCACCGTTTTTGCCTGGATGTCAGAAGTTCCGGCAACGCAGCCGGTCTCAGCTGCTGCTTCTCTTCTCCGGTCCCCCAGGAGATTGGCTAAAACAGCGCATTTTGAGTCCTTAGGAGTCAATAAAATACCTGCGATTTCATTGGTTTGATGAGACAAGGCTCAGTATTTTGGCTGCATGACACTCTTCAGCCTGTAAAAATTCAAACAGTATATTAGCCATGTCAACCACAAGAAAAAGTAACGGCTTATGGTCCAGAAATTACGGTAGATAAATGTCCCAAGTCTACAACTATCTTGAGGTCCAGACCAAACAAAACACGTCACATCTTTAGGAGTCCCAAAATGTTGGAGATTTCTCGGGTAGATTCCCATTTTAGTTCTTAAAACAGGACTGAGATAGTGCAGATAGGACCTATCCCGTTTGTTTTTGGACAAGACTCTGTCTTTTTAATTCAATACAGGCTGCTTGGTGTTGAATGTACGATTAGTGATTGAAAAGAAATTGTTTCCAATGACCACAGAGTGGTGATGACTTATACTGGTCCTAACCTAGCAAATAACAAGAAGTCATAGACTTCTGTTGCATTTTTCTCCCAAGTGAATGAATGGGGAAAAAAAAAGATATGAACCACGTTTGCTTACTTTAGCCCTCATGTGACCCAAGGCAAGAGACTGCTGCACATGTGGTGTGTGGGTGTGCTATGGATACTGAAGCGTTGGTCCACAACAATATCACTCACTGACTAAATGAAAACACTTAAACGAATGCCTCTAGACTACACAAAATTCTGACTCCTTCGTGCATCGTGAGTTCTGTGCATGAGGAGTCACTCGCTGGTTACCGTGGTTACTATTTTGACTACAATTTTTGTGAGGAAAAGGATTATTTCTTTGAAGAAAAAAGAAATGTCTGAAAATCATAACCTGTTACAGAAAATATGAGAAGAAAACCAAGGCAGGGTTCAAGAACGTCTGACATTATGACTAATAGTTGCTGAGACACGTCTATCCGACTCTTTCACCTGCGTCTCATCAAAGCTGTTGTTTTACCTCACAAATGCAAAACATAGAACTGAAAGTTGCCTTTCCCAAACAAGAGCAGAAGTGAAGAAAAAGTGAAGAGTGGAAGAAACAGAAGGGCTCTCAGTGCCCTGCTTGCTGCTTCTTTCTTTCATCTTGTTTCCTCTGAGCGTCCTCCAGCTCTAACAGTGTCAGTGCTACTGTGCTGGGATCCCACTGGGGGTCTTTGTAAACAACAGAGAACTGTTTCTCAGCAGCAGTGAGATGGCAGAGATGAGCGGATGTCAAGAAAAGACACCACCACAAACCTAAACTCTGACAAAAACTTGTGTTGGTTGAATGTAGTCAATATATATATATATATATATATATATATATATATATATATATATATATATAACTGAGACATAAAAAGAAACCCATTTCAGAATAAGTGCCATTGCCTATGTTGTATTAAGTTTTGTTACAATCTCCAGCACAGTTACCCTGTTTTGTCAAGGCATCTGTCATGAAGGAACTTCCATTGGGTTTCCCTTATTAGCAGTGAAGTTCTAATGAGGCATCACGACGGCGTGTCTGTGGAGGAGATGGACCTGTGAGACCTCCAGCTGCTACCTGCCAATTGTACCTGACAAGAAGTCTCTCACATGTCAGCGAGTCAGGAGGCTCACAGACATCCTGCACTGTAACAATTCATCCTGATGTGTCAAAGTTTGGAGCTCTCAACTGTATGAAACTGTACTTTTTAATAAGGTTCAATGGTTTTCCTTCATCCTTCTTTGCGACTACTTGAAGAACTTGATTTTCTTTGAGCAGACATGTTACCAGGTCAGAAGTGTTCTTTTGATATCGCGTCTAGAGTTTATTATGTAAACAAGGCCATCTTGAATATTCCAGACTTCACCCCTAACTAGCCAGGACAGAAATTTCATTTGGACACACATCAGAGAAGAGATGATGAGTTTTGCCAGAGGAACAGATGTGCTATCTTCAGTGCATTTCCATAAGCCACTGAACGCAGGTCAAGATCACACGTAAACTGCGCTGAAGTGATCAGATAGATTTAAGGTTCCTAACATATGCATGTTTTTTTTGTTTTTCTGGTAATATGAAGGATGTTCTTTCTGGTATTTTCTGTCAAAATGTTCTCACTTCATTCACCTGAGGTGTGGGACATGCAGGGATGAGTTCATGTGTGTCTCCACTATTTGGCAGTCCCAACTGTCAGTTTTCACTGTTTCAACTATAAAGCAGTGATGAGTGCTGTGGAAAAAGATACATCATAAATAATCTTTCAGATGATTCTGATTTTATCTTGCAAAAAAAACTGGTTGAAATTCTATTCCGCCCAGAAATGGACCAGAACTTGGGAGCAATATTGAGACCGATTAATGGAGTTATTGAATCCAGTACCCCGAACACCTCATTACAGAAATAAAATCAATGTGTGTTTACTTTTCTTTTTTTTTTTTTTTCATTTAGGATGCAGCGTGCTTCTGCTCATTACACAAGTACTGCAACACACATGTTTATTAGCGACTCCTGTAATGATATTTTCGACACACAAGGCTCAGCTTGGAATATGATGAGCTGGTAAAAAAGCGGGTAATGACTGACAGAGGAAGAGGCACTGCAAATTGGATCAGCTTGACCAATTAAAAAATTCGGCATGATGGGATTTATCCATAAAAAAACGTCTTAGGTTTGCATATTTTAAAATGATTAACATTTTGATTCTTTAATGCCTCATTTGCAGGAAAATCCATGTGTCAAATTATGATTGGCAGAGCAGAATATGGATGGAAATAACCACGCACTCCAGCACATGAAAAAAAAAAAAAGAAAAGAAATGAATGGAAATACCTTTGAATGACACGTCACATCAGTCTCTGCAAGGATCCAGATTCCGTGTAAGACGGCTTTTAAGCAAAAGAGTTGCCGTTTTAAAGACACAATCACATATGTGCCAACAAAAATGAGCTTTGCAGATAAGTGTCGTGCAAAAGCCTCCAGATCAAAGTGGCCTCGATGATTATAATTTGGCTGACGTTGTTAAAGGAAGCTATTAAGAGAAACGTCACTGCGGCGATTTCCGGATGATAAGATGTCTTTCCTAAGATGCAATCTTACGGCTCATTTATCACTCCGCGATTAAAATTAATGAAGGAAAATGATTCCCATGCAAGTGATTATTTCCTCTGGTGACCACCTTTTGATAGTTTTGTGATCATTTCCTGATGCACGTTCTTGTTATAAAAAGGCCATTGGTAAGTAAATACATGTTCAACATTGGCAGACGACATGGGAAATTACTGAAGACAAATATGAATTATTATTTGAACTTATTTGTACGGAGCCCTGGAAGTGACATGCGTGCATTTTTTTTTTCTTTTGGGATGTGACATGCATGACTTTTTTTTTTTTTTTTTTTAGCCCAAGATAATCTCAAGATCATTTTTATCTCCTGTAGCCACTATGTCTCCGATGGCTTCGTAACTGTTCGTCAACATTGTCATTCGCTGTCTGCAAGTCTGAATATTGCAGACGGCAAAGTCTGTGCGCTTTTAACACTCTGATCAAGTGCCTTCTACTCAAAATAATACCACATGTGGCATGCATGACTAACAGTTATCTCAAGATTATTTGTATCTCGAGATATTTTTTATCTCAGGATAAAAAAAATAAAAATAAAGTCATGCATGTTGCTTCCAGAGACGCGTAATATGTATAGCTTAGCCACATATGGTATTATCCTTGCAGACAGTGACTGACAATGTTGATGAACAGTTACGAAGCCATGGGAGACATAGTGGTACCAGGAGGATGTATATAAAATGCTTTGCCAGAGAGGCAGCTACGCATGCACTGACATTTACGATTGTATCTAGAGATAAAAATGATATATCTTATATTTGACTCAATTGCTTCGTAGACTCTTCATCCGCATTCGCTTTCTCTGTTAAAAATGTACATTTGAAGTTGTATATCAAAATTTTCTATTGCAAAACAATACCGACATAAATGTCACGATGTCTGTGAAATTAACGCTTTTAAGTACTGCAAACCTGTACTCTCATTTTCTTGAGTATATTAGCTTACTGTTTATCATACACACTTTGGTTCCGCCTCACTGACGTTTGATAAATTCTCACAATCAACCTCCATTGTCAACATATAATACTGTGCAGACATGAATAGTGTATCGCTGAACATGACCAAGAACTGTCATGTAAAATACAGTGGATTTTAGAGGTGTACATATAAGTGTTTATTAAGAAAAAAAGAAAAACCCAACATGAACCAGTGCTGCAAGGTGGTGGGTTAAATGAACGTCTGGTGAACATCAGACACAAAAAAGCTTGGTAAACGTACTAAAATGCCGTGAGGTTGGAATAATTAAAATGCACTTTGTTAAAAATGAATGCCTGCTTCACACCGCATCTGCGTAATTGTCGACAAAGCTGCACATTGACCCCTGAAGCAAAACAATGACTCAGCAAAAGCAAAGAGCATTCCTCAGTGGACACCAGAGCGTTTTTCGTCTGTGGAGCCATAGCAGCAGATGGTGAAGGCCCTGCTGACATTTGACAGTCAAGATGCGCTTCTGTCCAGTCTTGAGTTTGACTAAATGACAAACAGCAGCTGGAGGGTGCATAATTGAGCCGCGTAAGAGCAGTTGATGGACAGACACTGTTCAGTGCTTGTGGTCAAAACCATCAGTCCCCATGAATGACCAGTGTTGGGACTAACGTGTTACTTAGGTTATAGGAACGTTATCTTTTGTAATAACGAGTGCGTTCCTTTGCCAAAATTACCAACAGGTTTATCATTACTCTGATTTAAACATGCACGTGACTTGTTAGAAAGCAGTGTCCATAATACACATTAAAAGCTTCCGTGGTGGACGTGAAGCCCACATTAGTCACATGACGCAGCGCCGCGCATGTGAAAAAAAATAATGGCTGCAATCGATGACGGTCCAGATGTGTGTCCCATTGCGGATGTTTTCCTTTCTAGCTGCAAAACACCAGAGAAATATTCTAGTGGCGTGGCAAGCTATGTGGAGGCTCAAAAACACTATGCACGTTCAGAAAGAGCACGCGCCGATCGACCGAGCTGGTGGGAAAAGAGCCTGAAGCAGACGCTGCTAAGGTTCGCTGGTCTGACGCCACAGGAGAAGCCACTGCAGCCAAACAGCTGAAGCTTGACTTTTTTGAGCTCCACTATAATTTACAGTTTTAAAAAAAGTTACTTTTGCTACTAACTAGTTTCTTTGAAAGTAATGAGTAACTTGAATTTAAAAAAGTTACTTTTGAACGAGGTAACTTGTAACTGTAACTAAGTTGCTAATTTAAAGGAACTTGCCAAACACTCTGAATGACACGAGTACGTACAGTAATTGTTACATTAAACATAAACCATGACATGTTCAACATTTTATGCAGTAAGGATTTTACTTTTGATTGAGAGCGTATGGGAGTCCATCCATCACACACATCCAAAAAAGACATTCGGAATCAATCGTTGAATGAAGCTCATAATATGAGTTGAGACCTGGGTGTTTTTCCCCTTTACTCCTGTAACTGTCTCCCCCTTGTGACTCCTGTCACAAACTCACACGTGGTGCACTGACAGTCATCGAAAAATCTGTTGTGCAGTGCAACTTTTTGTGATCGCATTGCATTTGAGACTGCTTGCCTTGGTTAACAGTCACCATTTGTTTTCTCATAATGAAGGATACTTCGCCTTTGGAGTGCATTTCTGAATACATGTGTATGCATCACATTGAGCATGAAGCCATTTTCTGTAAAATAATGCACTTACACAATCTGTCTACATCCATCCATCATCTCATAGTGTACATTAGTGCCTCAATCATCCACTGACCCAAAGCGCAACATGAAACACAGTGGTAGCAGAGCTTTAGAAATCAATGCTATTTCCATCCAAAACCGAAACATCATGACAAGACAAAAGAGAAACGCCTGAGAAACGTTGACCTAGTCGTGGGTTAATGAGCCCGGCTTCCTCTCTGCTTTCACTGAACTAGGCTAACATGATGAACTAGTCGCCTAGTTCCCCCTCAGCCCCAGTTGCTCCAATTGCCGTCATTGCCAGCACACAGCAACTGATAAATCAACGGCAAGAGGGAGATTTAGAGTCCTCCCTCAGAAAATGCTGATCAGTCCTCATCTTTGGCTACTCACTCTTGGTTTTCCCAAACATCAGCTAATCTACAAGGATTCAAGCATCGCTTGCTATTAAAGCTCACAGTCAGAGTTTGGCATTCAGAGTCAAGATTGACCACTGATGGGTTTGCTTCCAAGACTAGACTGATGCTCTCATATTACCACAATTGAGAGAGAGCACACAAGATATTGTTTTTTAATAGCTGTCAAGAATGGAGTTGGGCTGTCGATCATTTCTCCGGTGTGATGTATGAAATGTCTGCACATAAGCCAGGTATGTAAATTACTGGAGTACGCGACAGGGGATTTACCAGATCACTTCATGTAAGCTGTGCAACACCTGAGAGAATCTGCTCACTATTGACTGTAATCTCCTCTAATCCAGACTTATTTTGCCTGAGTTGCACATTATTATTTTAAAGTGGTTGTTTCCGTTGCTGTACATTAGCATTCTGAGCCCTGTAACACATGGTGGCCCCTTCATTTCACACCGTCACACTTTTGGGTTATTTTCCATCTCAGGTCTCAGATATTTTATGAACACTGTTGTCTACATCTCTCTCTTCAGAATTTCCCTCCAAGGGAGCCTGATACTCCACCTTAACCCTCCTTGATCCTTCTCCCGAGTCAGGTCTATCCTCTTCATGCCCTCCTTTATCACATCCAGGAACCTCAGTGTCTGTCTGCTACTTCTGTGCCTCCTAGTTGGAACAGTGGAATAACCCAATCCATAAATTGAAATCCGTAATGTGACAGCGGTGTTGTCCCACTAGTTCTGAGGAGAAATGTGTTGAGCATAATACACAGGAAATGAAATAGAAAAAGTGTGGGAAGTCTGGGAAACATTTTGGAAACAAATGAGAGCTGAAAAGAGGAATGGAAATGAGAAGATAGTGTGGAGCTGAAGTTGTGTGATGCAGATGGCTGATCAGCTCTGACAAACCCTCTAGGTGCTGGTGTAAAAGACACTCGCGAAAAGGAAAGTTGTGCGATGTTTTGTGGGATTATTTTAGATGCTGCATATACGTTTTGACAGTACAAAGGAGAAATGCAAGCGTTCCCGCCATGTTCAGACTTTGAGAAAGGGTGTTCCTGTTTCCATTCCCCCTGTGGCCTCATTAACAGACAGACAGAGAAGAACAGCAGCCGGATCTCAACCTGGCGCAAGCTAGCAAAACCTCACTACCAGAATGATGACAACAGAAATAACTAATCCCAATGAGTTGTGCCCTTTTTGCAAGAATGCCTTTTTGAAATTTTGTTATTGTATAAGAATTTAACATTGATATTCTGTCCAACTCCAGACTTCTAAAGATGGCACCTGCAAAGATGGCGTGGATCCTGGTGGAGAGCTCCGGCCTATATACAGCCAATGAACGCTCGACTTCATGACCGTAACTGTGAGTCTGAAATGGATTGAAATTGACTCTGAATGACATGGACTTGGCTAACACTCTAAAAAAATACCTCCAACTACGTCCATAACAAGTTAGTGAAGTCGGTATAGTCAAATTACGTTGACTGTAGCCCTGCATTGCTCGGCCATACCAGGTCAGCCAGTCTCTGCACCAATTAACATGGAGCGTGTGTGGATTAAATAGTGAATTCAAATATATTTGCTGGGATATTAGGATTGCAACTGCAGCAGGGGTTCATTCATTAAGCGACACGAACATTGGGAGAGTGGTGAGCGATGATAGGGAGCTACATGGACAGTACTGATAAGAGTGGGGAGACTTTTGGTTGGAAAAACACTTAACAAATGTGACATAAAGCGTGACTGTTCCTTAGTGAGGTGAGGTCTCGGCAGGCCAAACTGGGGCATGATAATCCCCGGAGCCCCCTAATTCCATTTTTGCTCTCATGACATTTGCTCAACTTTGCACAAACCCAAAAAGACTTTGCCAACTTAACACACTGCACATAGGAAAGGAGAAAAAAAAACACTTTTCAGAAGGATTATGAGAAAGAAATGATACTATAGAAGAACGATAGAAGTGAAGACGCTTCATTCCTCACCTTAGAAACGTATCATTGGAAATCGGAAAAGGTCATCTGGGGCTACATCCAGGTCTAAACACAATCTATATGTATCAATTTTTTTCAGGCATCGACTCAAATCGACTCTCAAAACTACCTAAAGCAATGCAGTGCATATGCCCGGCCTGCATTGGCGCTGTAATGCTCTAGGAATAAATGAAGAAGAAGATGGCACGATACATGCACATGGGAATCGTGCATTATCTTCTAGGCTTTAGTGTAGAAGCAAAACAAACCAAATGTGGAAAGTGACATGGCCTGACGACAAGACTGAACAGTTATACAGGGTTAACTCTGAACTACAAATGGACGACGGAGTGTCATTTCTTTCAATGTTGTTTCTATTGGATTGTGGCTGGAGAAAAGGCTTTGACTGCTATGTCTGCAGCACGTATGATGATGTTAGCAGTAAGCTAAACAGGTCTCGCAGAATGCAGTGCTTAGTTGTCTGGCAGTATTGTGATGAAGTGACGGCGGTGCAGTGACGCTTTAAAAAAGTTGATGATGAGCCAAACACACAGAGACAGTGTTTTCAGATTTATCCACTCTGGAACCAGGTTTCAAAAGGTGTCAAGTGTAGAGACTGAAAACATCTGCTCTGTGTGGATGACAGGCCTATCCGTCAAAGAAAAAGCTACAACTCGGACGGGGCCTAAAACAAACTCCCATGTCTCTGCTCTCTGTGAGATACTTACACACTCCTTTTTGCCGCAGCGCAGAGTAGCTCTGAACATCTCCCTGCCTCCTGCTGTGAGAAGAATCTGACGATAAACTAAACTGACGGCATCCATGACTTAAGTCTTCACTTATAGATTCGGCAAATGATAACAATATATAATAACAGGAGAGTCTTATAACATATGCAGAAGGATTCATTAGATCTATTGCATTTTATTTATCAATGTTATTGAGTATTAAAAGTTGTTAGTATTCATACTTGAATTATTGAATTGAATTATTAATTGTACCTTTATATGACAATATGTCCATTCTTGAGTGGGCACCAACCTGCTTGCCCTTGCTAAGAAAAGAAAAAAGGATTTAACAGGATAGCTCACTACAGTTTATGTCTTTCAAAGTGATGAAGTACTATGCATTGCTCAGGCATTGTTTTCTTTTTTTTCCGCTGCAGTGAATGTGGGGCATTTAGTCTGAAAATTTAAAAAGCATTTTATCAACAACTATTTGATTTACTTAGTTTTTGTTCTGTGAAACTATCTTTATTTAGCACGTTCCACATCTATGTGATTAGAAAGAGGAATAACTTTTTTCTTCACCGTCTTCTTTTTTTTTTTAAATCAACATAGCACTTCATTTTCATGAAGCGGCAGAGGCAACGCTGCAATGCCTGCAGAAGATGCCACTTAACTTAAAGACCGTGGCATTATTTCCTAAGATGGCAGTAAAATGGCATGACAGTTTTTCGGTATCGTGTATCGGTATAGTGTTGACAGTTCTGTGGATGTTTTGTCTCAGTCACAAATGCTGTGGAGTGGAAGGATGATTGGCCGGTATTTTGCACTGTCAGGCAAACAGGGTAACCGTGTGTTCCTGTAACACCATTACAGTGCTGGCCATTTGCTCGTGTCCAAACTCACTCTGATGCAATCTCTGCTTTCATTTGTTATTTCCCAACACTCTGCAACTGTTTCAAATTGTACACACAGCCTGAGTAAATGGGCACCAACCTCATCCTTATCTCTATACAAACCTTGAAACTCGCGGGCTAGAATGCGCCCCTATGGGTAAAAGATGCAGCTCTTATTGCACGCCCACCTATTGAATCACAATGAACCAAGCGTCTTTATGAAATGCTGGCGGGAGGGTGCATTACTCATGAAAGTGAGATAATATGAAAAAGGTTTGATGTGAAACTTGTGTGCTAACCCCTTAAAACAGAGGGTCGACTGGAGAGAAATCTCAAATGAAGCATGGAATTCATGTTATTCACGCTTATAGGATACACCGCTTCAAAAAAATGTTAGAAAAGAATCTTTCTGGGTGCAGTAGATAAAAGTTTTAAAGGTCATCAACACCCTTGTTTTGTGTTGTCCAAGCAAACACAAGAAGGAAAACAACAAATCAGAGCATGGAAGTCATACAGTCAGAGATAAGCAGGTGTTATTTTGCAAACATTCAAATAATAATAATAATAATAACAACAATAATAATAGTAAACTGAAACAATCATGGACCTGCAAGTGTTTTGCCACATGTGAACCAATTCAATTGTTCGGGCATCTGCTGCCAGATGCATGGACATGTTTGTCGAAGCAAAAACATGGAGCAAATAAGGTCAGTGAGTCTGTCTGTGCAATATTATAAGTCCATTTGTTATAGCCTCAAGTGTATTCAAGTGTTGAGTTTCCTTTTTAGGGGGGATATCAAGTGCTTATTTCTAGCTCTGAGTCATATCTTTCAAGCTAAACCGTGGGCCATAACTCCTGGAAATTGTTCAGGTAACAAACAAATTGTACATTTCCCTGTTACCAATTGAAAAATGTTCATTTTCATTGTTTGTATTGTATTGTATATAATGTCATGCAATTTCTGTATCTGATAAGACTGGAGGTAGTTGAAGGAGATGATTCTCAAACACTAAATCATGCAGACACTGGGGAAGCCTGGTCAGAGGCGTATCAGAGTGTATCTTTAATAGTTGCCATAGCAACAAGAAGAGGAATTCCTTGCGAAACATAACTGTTTCCTTTCTGTCTCCATGCTTGTCAAGCAGACTCGACAGCTTAACCACATCCACACAAACGCTGTAAAGTTAAAGGTCACAGTGGAGCCGGTCCGAGTGGCATCTCTACGGGCGCTGTCAAGAAAAAGTAATGCACAGAAGAATGTGTATGGCAGACCACACGGTTGGCTGCACATGAAAGCACACAGGGTTGATCCGGTGTATGTGGGGAATCCGGGAAACAAACATCTAAACTCATATAAATGTCCCAATGGCTGAGCGCCTGCACTGACACTCTCCACTCTCAAGCAGTCTCACTGCTATTTCCACCAGAACATATGTACTCCAGCTGACAGAGACAATTCGTCGACATGCGTTACCTACTCAACAACAGCAAAAATAAAGATCCAGCAACGTGGTATCTTGGTGAACTTATTAGCATGTGCAGCAGAGCATGTGGATATCTACTTCCTCCATCCATCTCTCTCAACTGGTTTCAATAGCACACACACAGAGCCATTAAAGCAACCTGGCATCTGGGGTGCTGCCCCCGGAAAAAAAAAAAAATACTAAGATGAACAGGCAATGGTGGGAGGCAGTGGAGCAAAGCTACATGAACTTCACACATAACCAGCACCTCCATCAGTTCACATGTTTCAGGAGAGCTGGAGAGAGAGAGCAGTACAATACACTCATGACACAAATACAGACGAGGAACACTTCGAGGCAAGAATATGAGGGTGGACAGCTGGAGTATGATGACTTTAAGGTAAATAGTCAAGAAGACACTGGAAAAGATTAGAGAATAAAAATGACTTTGATGACTTGTGAACGCTGGTATCCCCAGGATGACCTTGATCTGGTGAAAGTGCTATCTCAAAAGACATTTTTGTTGGAGACACCACTTGGTGCACTTTATTTTACTTGAACCATGTTTACTAAGCAAGTACTTGAGGTACTTGACGTGCCTTTCCCACAAACAGCAGCCAAAGAGCCGTCCCTATTGACGTGTCTGTGTTAAGCTGGGGAGACCGCCAGCCTATCGATATGGGCAACATCACAATATGCCAGATTCATGCCAGATAGCTCGGTATTGGTACAATATGACAATGGGTTTAAAGAAAACTAAGCTGTTTTTTCTTGAAAATTAAAAAAACAAATGTTTTAATAAACAGATTAAGAAAGTTGACTGGCTTCAGTTGAGGTTTGGTTGGTCTCGGCTGTACAATAAAGGGTAAAACTAGCATTTGCCAGTGCCATAGCTTAAGATGCAGGACAGGTAGGGAACTTTCGATTTTGTGATACTAGTATTGTTAATGTTCATGTCTTCATATAGATACAACCATTTTTGTTCCCTGCCCTAATTCAGATACAAATTAAGGGAAGAGGGGTGAAGTGTTGGCTGGAGTCCATCCAAGAACAAATAGCAAAAGTCAGGCAAAAACTTGGACCATGACACATTTATACTGGCATCCATTCATATCTGTGTACAATGTAGACTTGTCATCTAGTCATCTGAGTGGAGTAAACCCATAAAAGCACAAGAAGATACAAGTTCCAGAGTGCAGACCAGGGATCTCCCAAAACTCAAGGTTGAGGCAAAACTAAAGAGCTCCTTGCCACTAGGCTGCACTTTAAATGTTAAGCATGTCATTATTTGGAATCAATCATTCCAAAGCAGCAAACCCAGACAAAGTGAGGTGAAGAGGAGGATGCAGGTTGGGTGGAACAGGTGAAAATGACCAGCAGGGATGATCTGTGATGAGAAGCAGCTGGGGTGATTTGGGAACTTCACTGGACAGTGCTAAGGTCAGTCATGATGTATGCTGACATAAGTTGAAGATGTTCAGGTTCCACTTGGCGTGAGGAACAAGGTCAAGATTAGAAAACAGTAAACCAGCGGGACAGAACTCAGGAAGGCCACAAACAGATGGTTCAGACTCATGGACGGAATGGAAGTGACTGACTTACTGGGGGTGTTGGTTGTGGCAACCCCTCATGGCAGATGCTGACATAATAAGACCACTAGCAATGATTGTTGTGTCCATAAAAGACACCACCACACATATGTAGTTAAACATCTATCAAAACAGAGGAGGAGGTTTTGGAGTGTGTATTTAAACAAGGTACTTCTGGAGAACTGCTTGCTAACCGCACAGCTATAGAAGCCTCATTTGCAGGAGATGAAGAAGCACTGACTGAAACATACGGGCTGTTACATCACTTATCATCTGTGCATGAACCCGGGTCTCATTTAATGCCGCATTAACACACATATGTATCCACATACATGCACATATGGTATATATATTTTTAGAGAGAAATGTGTTTATTCTGTGTATCTTCAGCTACAGCTGGAGAAAAAAAAAACATCCCTTGAGTATTTAACCTGAGTGAACACGTTATACAATGGAAATCGAGTGTTTATCAACGTGCGTGAGACGAAAAATACTGAAATGGAAGGACGCTGCAGTTTCAGTCTTCACATCGAGATATAACAACATGTGTTAATCATTTACTGCTGGCTTCATGAACATAACACATCTCTTCATTATGCCAGTCGAAACGTGCGTGTTGGTAAGCGGGCTGAGCCTTGATATTATTCATAACAACAGCAGGCATATAGACGCACAAACCACTGAGAGAGGATTATGTCTCAAGGAGCAACGGCAAAGCCTCCAATAACATTGCACACATCCAACATTTCTTCATTGAAACAAAGGAAAATGACAAGATATTGCGACAATTCCAATGAACACAAGCGTTATGAACATCCAGCTGCCACTCAAACCATTGTCCAGGTTCATGCTTGCTCACTGAATTTTAGCGAGAAAGGACGGCAGAATCAATTCCTGGCAGACATAAGGGTACAGTGATGGATGGGGACGCACGGGAGTGAAGCAGAGAACCAGACGGCAGATTGCTACAAAGGAGGTCAGAGGTCACAGGGGAAAAGCGGTGACATAGCCTCCTTGTAATCCTTCTTGCCAATGTTACCACTGCTATTTAGCCTCCAGCTATAAACTGGCTGCTTCATTCCTTCTTGTTCCTTCAGTCACCCCTCTAATTCCTCCTCAAATCTCCGAGGTCTAGTTAGGGTCTCACTGCTGCTGACGCTTCAAACAGAATATCCTTTTAAAAAGAGGGGCGGAAGCGTATCCCACAGTTAGTCTATCCTGAGTTCAACTCAGTCCTACGCTGTCGGGAATAAAATCACATCACTTTGAATATTGCCTCGCCCAGGAGGTAATACTGTTGCCATTTGTCTCTGTGTTAGTAAAATGACTTGAAAAGTACTGAACAGATTTCACTTGTCGGGAAGAGTTGAAATGGGACAATGAACAGATGATTCCTTTCTTTTTTATTGTCTTTTGTATGTGTGTGTGCGTCTGGTTGATCCTCAAAATGTTCATATTCTAACTACCATGTGACCTCATTTGAAGTTTTTATATTTAATAATCTCAAAATATAGTAGCAGCAGACAATAATACATCCCCGTCAGGTCCGATTTGCAATGCCAAAGCCAAAGATGAAAGAATATAAATTCACACATTTACGTAAACAGTGTGTGTTTGTGTGTGATTAATAATATAGATCACGGTGATGTCCAATTTGGGGGAAAACATATAAGTTAAAGCCTCAATTTGAGGTTGAAGACATCAAAATAAAGGTCATTGTCATTGAGCTTCACTTTGGTTCAGAGCCCTGGTTAAGGTTACCCATGTGTTTTGGATGGTTAGGTTAAGGATGAGAGACTGGGGAAAGCATCATGGCATGAGTGGACCCCACAAAGAGAGAAATACAAACGAGTGTGTGTTCTAGTATATTTCATGTAAAGTCTGTTTCTACTTGGTTGTGTGTGAATGTTGCCGCCACCTCTGTCTCAGTCAGCTGTGATTCATATTTCAAATATTAAAAAAATGTTTCTAATTATATAGATACAATAAATATGAGTGGTGAAACTCACACCACGGGTGGATATGAACATCTACAGCCAAGTCTCTTTTTTTTTCATATACTCATTTTCAAATCCTATTTTTCATATCAATTTTTAGCTAGTGAAATGTCACTTAATTTATAGCTATGTTTTTTAAGTTGAACTACACTACGCAACCACAATTTGACTTTGCTAGCTGATAGTGTTCATATTTTTGCATCAAATAACTTGTAAAATAACAACTTTTGCATCAATATTTGTAGTGAAACAATTCCAGATCCAAACTACTTTCGTTACATTATTTTTTTAACGTTGGAAAGACCTATTGCCAGCATAGGAATATGATTCATGCCATCAAATTGAATCACATTTATTGAACTTTCAGCATATCAAGTTGCACCCTTATAGTGCTACTGTCATGAACTGAACTGCACCCCTCAGTGAACCCCCAATCACCAGGCTCACAACTACAGTGGCCTTAGGAGGACATAAAGCAAATCTCACGACACCTATTCAATGTAAATCTGTGCCCAGGATTCACCACACTGCAGTGCTCATATGGCACAAGCACGTCATGGTCATGGTCTCTTCCCATGATGCACTACACACCTGCAAGCGTGTTCATATGTGAACAGGTATATACAACAGCATGCACTATTTTTACATGCTATTTTTTGTTGTTGTTTTTCTTGGAAAATAATTTGTTTGCTTGATAGAGACCATATGCTCATGTTTTTTTTCACTGTCAGTTACATGAGCATATTGAGTAAAGTCTGACAGTAAAGCCACTTTTCTCAGCTGTAGTCTCACCATCTACTACCAGACTGAATTACATGCCCTTTTCCAAGTTACTCCTGCAAAGTATAAGAATAGAAAATGAAAGTCAGACTCACCATAGATGGTAAAAACTTGTGCTCAAGTCGGTCTTGTTATTTCACGACCGTGATAAACAACCACTCACATACACACGCAATCAAGAAGTCATATTTCGGCTTAATGGAATAATTGTCTGACATTTATTAAAGCAAATGCAATCGATACTTGGACATTAGTGTGACTGAGGCTGCAGTAACTGATTCAGATGAGCTCAAATTTCAGCAGAGGGCAGAGAATGTGTGATTTAGAACAACCCATAATTAAACATAGTGCCTCGCTCTGTGTGTGTGTGTGTGTGTGTGTGTGTGTGTGTGTGTGTGTGTGTGTGTGTGTGTGTGTGTGTGTGTGTGTGTGTGTGTCAGAGAGAAAGATGGAGAGAGAGAGGAGAGATAAGTTCAATCTTCATTGGGCACAATGAGAGAAAACCAGCCTCTAACCAACAAAACAGGTGGCATAATTGGGTTTAAATTAGACATTATTTTTTTCTTCTTTCTGCTCAGAGCAACCTAACGTTGCATAGACAGAACTCATCTGCATTGTATTACCCCCTTTTTGTGAGTATCAGTTCACATTTTCACATTAAATTTGTCACATCTTAACCTCATGTTCCACACACAGACTGAAGATTTTTTTTTCTGTGACATGACTTGCTTCCTCTGACAATAGCAGTGCAAAATAAAACAGCCTCTTCCTTCATTTCTCCCTGCCCACAGGTGGTGAGCCTTTTGAGCATGAAAGGCATTAGTTTTAAGCATCCATCCTGCCAAGAGGCCTGTCCGATGTAGGTATCAGCTGTTTTAATCCCTGATGGCTGCGCAGTTAAAGGCCTGTGCTGATGGGGACAACAGGACTGTGGAAATCCTCTCCTGCCCTGGAGGAGGTCTGGAAATTCAGTCCATAAAAATTGGGTTTTATCTTGACGCTCAGCACATCATGTACACATGCAGCAGTACTTTTGTGAATCTACATGCAAGGATGCTTCACAAGGATGATATTGAAAATGCTCTTTATCAATGCCGCAGGTTCCTCTGGAAGGGAGATGAGAGGTGTTTCTCATCTTCAGTAATAAGTGGGGGAGTTTGGTGATGCTGAATCAGCACAAATATCATCAGAGCCGTGGAAATTTGCTGGCCGCTTCCACTAAGCTGCTGTCAAGCTCTTAACACACACATACACACAGTTATAATGACCCAGTTATTTTGAAGTCTTCATCCTCCAACTGAGGCTTAACCTCGTGGGGTCCAGCAAGAGGGCCCAACAAATGCCTAAGGACAACCACAAGAGGGTGTTTTCCCCAAAACTGAACCTGACTAGGATAGATATAATAATAAACACACACACACACACGTTTGTATTGCTATCTTCGTGAGTACTATCACTTACATACATTAACATGGTGCTTACTCCAGCCTCTCACCCTAAACCTAACCATCGAAAACAAATGGCTAAAGTTAACCTTTACTGTTAACCAAACTAAAACCATTATAGCATCAATTATGATAACCCAGCTATTTTGTAGTCTATTTTGAGGCTTGACATAGTGAGGACGGGCCAAAATGTTCTCACTTTGCAAAAATGTCCTCACTCTGGTGATTAAAAACTCATAGGCTCACACAAAGATAGAAGTACACACACATATACACACACACATTTTTTTGTTAAGTGTGACTTTATTTCCTTTCATCTCTGCCTACGGCATTACAAATCTGACCTGATGAAGTTGCATTATTGTCTGCACTTCTATATTTTAAGGAAACTATACGTGAAAGAAAACCCAACAGTCAGGTCACATGGTACTTCAAGTTATGAACATTTTAAGGCAAATCTTAAAAACATTACTGAATTTACTTTCAGTGTTCTGGATCCAGGACTTGCTAAGTATTTTTAAAGATTCCGTTTGTCAGTGCTTTTCAACTGCTCCAGCATTCTCTTAAAATCGCAGACACGTCTGCGCATGATGAATATCTCCTCTTACCTTTTACCCAGAGTCCGCAGTGTGTTCATATTTCCCCTCATTTTGTTGGGTGGAGAAGAAATGAGTATTATCCCTTCCTCTGTCACCAAGTCTCCATTTATTGGTCTCATGAGGCCCACAACTTTAATGATTAAGCATTATTACTCAGATTTAATATTCACTTCTGTGGAGATTAAGTTGGACCTCAGTTAATGTGAAGTATCTGATCCGTTAATGTCTTTACAAATCATATGCAGCTTCCAGGCGGCTGACTTTAAATCGGGAGCCGTTCGCTTGAGCCTGGATTTAACATGCCCATAAAAAGCCAGTCAGCAAACACACAATCATTCCTGTCCTCACACTCAGGTCGACCAGGTTCGAACAGTCCGTATTAAGTCTATGTGCTGAATAGAAACAAGTTCCTCGCTGGGGAATTGACACAGAAGTGCGGTGGCTTGCACGCAGCGCTATAAATCAGCATTTCCAACTGGTCACAATCTACCAGTCACCCTGTAACCAATCAAGAGCAGTGAGCCAGCGCAAAGTAATAAAGCTGGTGCACGGCAGTGAGCCAGGTCCAGACACGAAAGAAAGCCATGAATATTTCATGATCCGCTCCACAATTAAAATCCCAGGTTCGATACCGCCGCCTCCTCAAACACACTGCACCACAAATTTCAGGTTAAGCTCAATGTTTTTAACACAAAGTTGTGAGAGTTTTGCACATCAGAACGTTCAATTTTACACTTGATCTTGAGAGGAGGGAAGCCAGGGGGCTCCCAGGGGGCACCGTCATGTCCAACCGGAGTGTAAATGTGTCTTCCACTGGGCCGGTTCTTGCTGGCTGACTTTATGAGCTTCTTCTGATGAGGTTGCTTTGCAATGCATGGAGAGCCAAGACCTGAAAGGATTATTATGGCATGGATCCGTCTACCCTTTGTTTCCTTGAGCACCCTTCCTTCTGAATCTGCTGACATAGACAAAACTGTCGTGGATTGATCCACTTTGTACGAATGCAGGTCGAAGTTGCAAAAGCATCTCATGACACTTGAACTCTTAGAGGAATAACTCCTCAGGATGCCCCTTCGGGAGGAAGTTTCAAGACAGCGCACGATCAGTTAACAAAGAAAGATGAAAGACAGATGAGACGGAAAAGTATGACGCAAAGATGTGACACGTAGCATGTGTGGAGGCCTCGGAGGTCACGGCTGGACTTGTCGCAGTAACAAGGGAAGCAGGTGTTCTCCTGCCGACTGCTTGTTACCCTCGCCCCTCAGCATTGACTCTCTGTCGGCATCCCATGTTGCAGAAGCTAATGAATGTGTCGGTGGTCCTGGTCTTCTGGTATACACGTGTCAAGCAAAAAAAAAAAAGTTTAAGCTTTCAACAAAACATTTCAACAAGTTTTCCTGTGCTCTTAATAAGAGAATATTGCAAAACAAAGTAAAAACATTATCGTGCGCATAATTATTCGGATTCGGAAATGGTTATTTTAAAGCCTTTGATACTGAGGTGACAATTCCAGATGGCGAATGGAGACTAGATCAGTGTTTGAATAGAAATCACAATGTACTCAAAAGGCTTCATAGAAGGTATAAAACAGTGCCTGTAATAGCATTATACCGTGTGGTTAGGTTAGGGGTTCTTAAGTCCATAACTTGTTATCAATATATTGTCTATTCAAGTTTGTAATCGCAAGTGACCATTTGCAATTCTAAACGTTTTTCTACAAAGCATTGGAAATGTGCAAACTGTAACAAGCAGCCAGAAGACAATAAGCTGCGGTGTCTATTACAATCTGATCAAAAACATATGCTTTATTTACCATTTCAAAATCTTTGATATCAATGAATGTTGAATGTCAATAACTTCTGGAGCTTGGTCACACAAGAAAGACCATGGCACTGCATGGTGGAGCCAAGCTCTGATGCCGAGTTTTAATGTACACATTATGTCCTTGTCACAATATCTTTTTCTGAAAATTTCAATGAAATGCGTTCATATCTTTCTGAGTGATATAGCCAACAGACAAACAGGTCACTTAACCATCTTGGGGGAGTTAATGAAGGATTATGTAACATTTAAGCATGCATTACTATTAAATGAGTTTGATAAACATGTGATACTCATTTTAATAATTCACTAAAGCACAGAAAATGATGGGCTGGATACAAGGTTGTCTTTCTTATTGCCCTCTGTCGTGTATTTTATTCCATCCATCTTTAGTCACCGTACAATAATTGTCACCACAATATAAATAGACATTTTCCACGATTGTTTCCAGCCTTCTTAAGGTGAATAGCAATAATCCAAGTGACCACCACTCCAGCCCTGCAAAAGTTGTGTTTTCACAATATGAGCCTGAAATAGACCAAAAGTCTTGACTCTACAGTCCAGCCTTGAGTCTGTTCTCTTTCATTGTTTACACCTCTTTTAAAACTGTTTCATGATTTTGGTTTTGTGTTGTATTTAGAGTGAGATGACCATGAACAGCTGAGCGATTTACATGATGATTTTAATAAGGACAGGACTTTTTTTTTTTTTTTTTTTTGTAATTGAAATGAGTGGAAAACAGTCTTAAATAAGGTATACAGACTTTGACGGAAGAGCAGAGGCTGCCATTGTGGGGACATTCGCGTCACCTCTCCCAGGACTGATCCACCCTCTGTTTGGTTGCTGACCTGGGTCTTGTTAACCTTATCTTTTATCAGTGTCCAGTGAGAGTCTAGAGGTCACCTTCTCATAAACTATGACCTGACACCACGCCTGGATCTCAGCAGTGTATCAGTGAGTGAGACAGGCAGCGGGAAAGAGACAGCGCATCCTCCTCCATGAATCAGCAGACGCCAGGTGGATGTCAAATTGTGATTTCCTGAAGAAAAGAACAGCTTCCTCTTTTCAGTAAGAAGATGCTTTAAAGACACGGTCACACTGTAAATTATGCATCGAACACAAGAACACTTTCGCATGATTGAATTATATTTTAATTCATCCAGGAATGTGTACCCTCCTCTCTGAGGACTCCAGGGAAAGATGAACATGCATGCAGAAGGCACAGAAATGCCATTTACTTGAGTTCCACTTTTACATTCTGATGCACGTAACCGTGACCAGAGAGCGTCTGCCATCATTCTAGAGTCAAATTAAATATTCAACTGTATCGCAATCAAAGTGGACTTAAAAAGACGCCACACCTGGCAGTGTGTTACAGCAACTATGGCAAGATGTGGCTGACACAAAGTCCATCAGGTGGCAGCACACGCAAGGGTCCAATCCCAACCAAAGGTTGGCTGGAGCTGGACCTTTGCACACCATAACTTCATCTTCTTTATTTATTACTCTGCAGGCGCTTCAATTGCACACTCCACAAATCATTGTGCTTTTGTTTTCAATGCTGTCAAAGAAGCTAAAAGCGGTAAAACATTTTCAGGGATTCATCATTCCATGCGGCACGTTGCGCTGCGTCGACTCAAGATGAGAAGTGGAAGCTCCCAGGCTAAAGACAGCACATAAAAGATAGCGATGGTGGTGATAAAGTACACTAAGCGAAAAGACATGATACTGAACTTACGAATCAAACTCCCGGGGTGGAATGTGCAGCGGCTCTTCAATCGTCGGAGGATTGATGTACAAAAGAAAAGCCGTTTTGACAGATCTGCTGATCAAAGCGTTGTAGAACAGGAAGTCTTTCTTTGAGGGCTTCCACGGTGGTGAAGTTCATGTTGGGTTAAGAGCGATGTGGTGAAGGGAAGTAGTCAATATTCTTTGGCTTCCCATTTACCCCCCAGCTGTTCGCCTTTCAGGCCATCATTTATTCTATTCTGACAGAAGGAAAAAAACAAAACAGAGGCTTCCAGCTTTTGAGCTGCGAATTAATATTCTGGAGGATGTAGGTATGAGGAAGACATAGATGATATTATACAGCTATCCAATATCACCATTCAACCAAGTTTATTTAGTTTAAATCAACACATTGTAATGGATGTATGTCAAGTTTGTTCATGTAAGCTGACTGTTAAATACAAATTTAAGCTTGAGATCGGTCGGTTCCAATGTTATAAGGTCCAGATCGTAATCCAGAGCACCACCACCATTTCCTCATTTGTCCCTTGGCTGCTTTTTGAACGTCTCCTGTGAATGTCATTGAATTTGAAAAAAAAAATCAATTTATTTTGCATAAAAATGCAAAAAAAAGTATCTGTTCAAGTGTAGAGGTTGTGACCCTGTTATCAACACTGGTCAGCTGTTGAAACGAAACCTACATGTTTGTTGTTTTACAAAGAAGCATCTCCACTAGTGGACTATGGCACAGATGCCTTGTTTACCTGATCAAGCAGAAGACAAAGGCAAAACACCATGAATTATTCTGACATGTTTCCACTGAGGCTTCTAGTAAATGTTCCTCATGTCAAAATGTCTTTTTTTATCCTCGATCATTAGCTCTTCCAGTCTCTTTTATAAAAGTGCTGCTGTCACTTTTTCAGCCTGTCACAATAGTTCAGCCCTGCATCTGCACTCCACACTGAATTGTGTCACTTCAACAACACCACGTCCATGTGAGTGAGGCCTGACACATGTTGACAGGACACAAGATAGCAGTGCATGAGAAGACGACTGAAAGATGGAGACTGGCGAGGACCAGCCAAGAGTCTGAAATCACTGTTCTGAAGTACGTGAAGTGCATTAAGTTGCTCAACAGTCAGGACGACTCAGAAGTGAGCCTTTCTCTTATGGAACACAGAAAGAACAAACGGAATATCCACGAATACTGAAAAAACAACCAAGTGTCTCGTAAGTTGTTAAAGTGCAAAATCTGTGAATAACATTCAAACATTAATATATTATCATATTTATTAAGTTGGGTTTTGAAGAGCTTCAATAAATTGCTGGAAAAGTGGGTAAACAAATGGGGATGCAAAAAGGACTTTATCTAAAATGAAAGCTTCTTACAAACATCGACAGAAACAGGGAGATCAAGTGAGGGAAGAGGACAGTGCAGGTTGGATGGAGCAGGTAGAGACAACTGTCATGATGTCATATGACAGGAGAGTAGCAGTTAGGGTCAAAGGGAAGCACCATAAGAGCTGAAGATGCTCAGGTTTTCATTGGATTAGAAATGAATATATCAGACCCTTTGAGTTGGAGAAAAAAGAATGGCCTTTTTCTCACGTCATCTGGCCAACATTAGCCACAACAGCGCTGATAACCAGCCATTGAACTTGAGGAGGTCCTTACCGCTCGCATAATTTAGATCATAAAAGCCTTTTAGTCACCCACTTAAGTTGTGCTAAACTTACTTTCCTCTTGAAAGCCAAGATTGCACATTGTTTCTGTCCCCCACAGCTATGAGTTTCATAATAGTTTTCTGATTCAAGGTGTGCATTACTTCCCATTTCATGGGACAACAGAGGGGCATTTTACTCCACCACTGATGAAAATACCACACTTTGTCCAAGAAAGTTATGATATTTATTAACCCTATTTGAGACGCACTGATTACTTCAGGCACTATTTGACATTAAAGATGATCATAATGGAACAATTGAAATGTATTTTGAAATGTGGTCATGATCAGGAGTGGCGTGATGATAGAGGGCGCTGTGGTACGGAGGCAAATTATTATTTTTTACGCTAAACACTATAGAATTGATATTGGTTATATAAGTTATACAAATATTTTTTATAAGAAAATATGCATTTCAGTATGTCCATGTGCGATAGGTCTAATATAAGAAGATTTTACGGCAATCTTCAGGCAAGCATGTGAGCAGCGGCTTGTGTCTCATTGGTTTCTACCCAATTTTCAAAATTGTAAACTGTATTCAGACTGTCGAATTGATGACAGAAAGGTTTGCCACATTACACACCAATTATAAAAAGTCCAATATTCTACAGCGAGAAGTGAGCAATGACAGTAAATTCTGTGCTTCATGTCACTCTCCTTGTTTGTTCAAGGGTTAAAACAATGAATGATATTGGAGCAGACCAGCATGTGAACAACAGAACCTACTGTACGTGATCTGTAACTGACATTTTGTGAGAACCCTTAGTTTCCTCCAAAGATGTTAGGCGATTCACTAGTGAGGATGGGACCTGATACCTTTCACATTTGAAGTGATACGGTGCCACTATTCTCCTGGTTCGTGGGAATCTTTACAAGTACTCAACGATACAAATTTCCAGTACTTCTGAGTGTGTTTATGTGGTAGTATATGTGAAAATCTTTAATAATTAAATCTCAGTCCATTAAAATTAAGACATTTATATATTTCCTAATATATAAACTTTCTCAATATTTCATGTCCAGTTGTATTGCTTCATCATATGTTCGCAGTTGTTTTACAAATGTCGTCTACACCACAACAGTTCATTACAACAATACAGTGTTGTTCTTTTCTTTCTTTTTTCTCTCCTTATAAATGCACAAATGAAAGCCACTGGAGTAAAGTGCAACATTTTCTGTCATCGCAAATGCAGTCGCAGTATTGTGACAGCCATCTGCCCTCTGACATGACGACAAAACGTTGTCCTCGTGGCTTTTGTATAGAGTCACTGTATAGTTCAGATGGACCTGAAAACAAGCGTTTACATTGACAAAGGAAGAGGAACCAAGCTGATGACTATTACCAGTGCGAGTTACCTCATACATGCTTGAGATATTTACCTGGTGCAGACGAAGATGACTGCATTCTCACTGTAACTCCAACAAGATGTCAACACGCAGGATCCCTGTTTTTTTCCGGTGCCTGTGACACATCGCTCTTTGTAAACAGCTAATGTACGGGTTCTTTGTGTTCCTGCTGACTCTCAGATACAGTACAGCACATTGTTTATAAAATGCTTCGCTGCTAAGTGCTAACATGCTGTACGGCTGCAGACGGTGACATGGAAGGGCTGCAGGTACCAATGTCATTATGCCATGGCGTGTCAGGGGTCCGGCTCAGAATCCCTTCCGCTCCTTCACAAGCACAGAAACATGGTGCTATTTCATTTCACGTGAACCAGTTCTCAATTTGTATCGCAGGATTCGGTCAGTACCTATCAAAGTACTAAATTTGGTAGCTGGTAGTCTGAACGTGAGGGTCTACTTGTGACCATGTGCAGAACAAGTCAAGGCCAAACTTGTTTTGTATATCTTCTTTTTCTTTTTTTTTTTCAGTTTTACATTGCATCTTCTTTGGAGATTTCCCTTACTTGTTAGCATTGCTGGAGGTAAGAGGAATTCATTTACATAAAGAAAACATTGTCCAACTTTGATTCCAAGCTAGAAAACAAGGCAGAGTTGCTTCCTCACAAGACGCTGCCAAAAACGTAATTCATTTGTGACTCATTTAAGTGTTCTTTCTCTCTCTCTCTTTTTTGATCCTCTTCATAATGAATCGCAAATACGAACTTTTGGAAACAGGGGAGCAAGAGTTCCACTCAAGAGGCAGGTTGTGCACGTACCTCTGTTACAAAAGCACTCTGAAAACTCATTAACCCAGTTGGGCTGTGACGCTACCATTCTTTGTTCAAATGAGTCCACGGGACATATGGCGCAACTGAAAATATACACATGTGGAAACATAGGCAGTCGACACCAGACCCAAAAAGAGAGGGTCCCAGGTAAGCATTCCTGATGGTGACACCATTATGAATGAGATTGAAGCGGCAAAACAAGGCCAGAGTGTTTAGGCTCTGAGTGTATATCCGGTCAGGCTTCAGGGCCATTCATCTTCTTGGACTTCACTGGCATATATTTCCTGCTGATTCTGTTTATTTTCACGTTCACTCATTCTCACTAACTAGGGCGTTAAACTGGGCAACAGAACGAGGACACCTGGAGTGCGGCTGTAATAAACCACTGCACAAGGCTGCGAATCCTCTGATGCATGAAAGCAGCGTCACATCCTACCTCCATTCTTATTGATGATCCTAGCATTTCAGGCTCTGTGTCTCTATAGATGCAGTGTATTTTCAAGCTACCACCAAGTGTGGCATTTTTTTGGGAGGCAGAGGGACAAGATAAAAAATTAAACTTGTATTGCAGAGTGGTTTTCTATTATTGTCTGTCGGGGGGTTTAGTGCTGGCTGTACTGTAGCTGCAGGCGCCCCACTGCTGAGCACAGAACCGGTGAGACACAACCTTTTTTGGAGAAAGGGATAGGGGTGACATATTGACTATTGTCATTTAATGCTGACCCAATCAAATGTGTCTCTCCCATGGAATTTCCTGATGGTAAAAAGTAAACTCTTCATCCTCTTCCTTGGGATGTTACTTGGTATTTATTGCACCTTTTGTGACCATGAGTTTGGCTCACTGCAGCAAAAGATTTGTGGCTCTATACTGTGGTCAAGTTAAATGGGCGTGTGGGAGGATGGCACCAACCCCCCCCAGAACACAAAATCATCCCCTCTTTAAAACTGCTACCACCTTTCCATCCTTCCCTTTACAGTAAATGTTGGAAATACAATGCACCAATCTTTAAGCAAAACAGCAAAACATAGCGATAACTATGGTCAATTGACACAAGAGGAATCACGCTACACACACACATCCCGCCAAAAAAAACACACCCCGACAAACTGCGATTGACATTTTAGGGAGCTAGTGCTCAAGACGGAGGAATGAGCACACATTGCAAAAAAAAAGTTGTTTTTTTCAATTATATAATCAACTTAATGTGTCAGTTTCGACAAAAATATGTTCTACATCTAGAGCTCATTTTTGTATGACTAGTCAGTGGCGGAGCAGTTAACACATTTGTGCAGGACACATAAGATTGCTGGTTCACATCTAAAGACTTAAATTTAACGCATTGAATTGTTTCTACGATTGACATAACATAACAGATTTTCTTTACAATTCAACCACTGGCTATGTATCGCAAAAGAACAGTGTTGTAAACATGGTTTTATTTTTGGTATCCTGATTGTGTCATGGATATCTGTGTTATTAGAACAATAGACCAATTGGACAAAAAATAAATACATTAATATAAAAAAATAAAATTACATGTTGCTATTTTGCCATTCTTTTATTGAATCAATACAAATTGCAATAAACTCAATTGGACAGCAGGTGGTAGCAGCACAACAGAACGCCAACAACGCATGTGAAGAAGAGCAACAACTAGTGGTAGCTATGTTGCTCTTCTTCACTTGACCATTGCCAACACTCAAGTGTCTGACTCATGTTTGCGTTGCTTGTGTGGCAGCACTACGTCCCAACTTGAAACTGTCCCCATCCTGACTGCCTGATTCAGTCATTGTACTGATTCTTCATTGAAGTCCCCGTCCGAGAATTGAACATTTTAGTCTGCACCGCACCACAGAGCTAACAGAGCTAATGGCTAATGTGACGTCTCTCTTCAAAACTTTATTGACACTGGTGGACTTGCTCAGTGGTTGACAAAAAACTAAATGGAGAACAAGAAGAGCGAAAGAATGATTAGATTAAAGTAGATTAAAACAATGTTCAACATCTGTCTGGAAACTCTCCATACTAGAAGATCATGCGAAAGAAATGTGATAAAGTCAAGTAAATAAGTCATGATATATCTTGCCACATTCCCCACACCTTTCTGGAGAGATTTTTAGATAAATACATTCTGCACTTTGTTTCCGCATTTAGTACTCCCAGATAGCCAAGACTTTTCAATGAATGAAGTGTTACGTCGCGTAAAAAAAGGTTGATAAACACTGAGTTAACCCACCTTTTATTTTTTTAAGATTTATGGGAATATACAGTGGTACCTCGGTTTTCAAACGTCTCGGAGTTCAAACATAAATTTCAAGATGTTTTTGCTTCAGATTTCGAATGAAAATCCAGAACTGGAACGCCGCCGGAAAAACGTGCGCAGACCAATCAGCTGACCCACGACGCGCTTTGTTACTGTGTATAACGCAGCCTCTGTATGCAGACGTGTCCCGTTAGCTACATTTACTGACTGTTTTTTCTTCATATTGAGGTGTAAAACCTTTCCTGTCTCCGCACTGGACCGTGGTAGAGAGTCACAGGGGAGGTGCTCGCTCTCCACACCTCCGAGGCTGGAGCTCACACTCCAGGGTTTGATGTCCTGTTGTGGGCTGGAGCTGGGACAGGGATGAGGCGAGTCTGGGACAGAGCGTTACTTGGTTTATGACTTTGTCACAGCCAAACTGCACAGAAGCGCACATTCAGAGCTGGACACGCACCGGGCACCTCTTCACTTCTGGAGAGACGTCACTCACTCGGCAACCCCTCCCACATGCAGTGGCCACACACATAGAGGAACAGCGCACCTGCAGCAGACACTCTACATTCACTCCTACAAAAGACTATTTTAAGGCTTGGACCGCATTATTTCTTTTTCCATTCATTGCAATGGGAAAAATCGATTCAGATTTCTAACAAATCGCTTCTCGAATGGCTGTCTGGAACGGATTGTGGTCGAGAACTGAGGCACCACTGTATTTGTCCATTTTGGTGCTGTTCTGTTTCTAAAATATCAAATGGACATAGAGACCCCTTACACAAAACCTTGCAGCAAAGAAAATAGAGGAGTACTTCATGCAATTGAGTTGCTAATTTGACTGTAGTATATCAATGGCTGTATTGGTGTACTTTCTGCAGATTATTAGTTGCTATGATGTTGTCAACTGTACCAAACTCTCAAGCTCACAAGCCAGATACCATCATCAACACCTCTTCAGTCCACTGTGAAGTAAAGTATCATCGAAAGCTCACAGTTACTTTAGGTATTTTTTTTTCTTTTCATTTGGCGGGAAATAGCGTCTTCAAAGTGTCTTTCATCTCAGAGGTCCATTAACAAATGCACCAGCTCTATTGTTCCTCTTCAAAGTGTTGCAGATGCTGACAGGTGATTTATGGCAGTGTCTCTTCATTAGAGCGGAGAGGTAGAGTCTTGCGTCTAATTGGAAAGTTCGCAGGATCGCGGGGCCTCATTACCTTACTAACAAACAGTCTTAAGACAGGAGTGCGCCTTTGGTTATATTAGTTATCAGGGACAGGATCAACGTTCAAGTAGGCATCATTCTTATCGCTCTCTTATCACCTTAAAATACTCTGTAGAGCGTCGGCCAAGATGACACATTTGGATTCCAGTGCTACGTTTTTTTTTCTCTATTATGGATGATAAACAAGAAGAACGATGTCACAGGTCATTCATTCTGCACCTTGAGTTTACCCCACTTCACAATTAAAGGTGAGCTTGACTTCCAGTTTCCAAAAATTTGGATTTGTTTGAATATAGTTTCTGGCTCTCACAGGTGGCATAAAGTGGAACAGAATGATCGATTCGAGATGTTTGGTTTCCCAGGCTTGAACTGAGCGAGTGCAACAATGCAAACCTGGTCATCTGACTTACACCCAGGGTTTGAACTGAAGGAGCATCCTCATTATTATTATTTTTTTTTTTTCACCTGCATGTTTGTGTCCTAATTACGTTTTGTTTTTATCACCCTTGGTCCTCACTTTGAAGATGAGGTGTGCGTGGCTTGTTTAATTGAAACAGAAAGGCCAAGAGTTGTTTTTGAATATTCATCAACTTCCATTTACTTACTTATTTTTGGTTATACGCTGTTGTAAAAACCATCATTCCGACTGGCCAATCGGGATGCAGTCGGCTAATAATGGAGATGAAAGAAAGTCTAAAGGAAATGTATTTAAATAAATGCAACCTAAGGCTATAGTTGATCCGAACATTGACAAAAATCTACCTGTAAAGAATATTACATGTGAATATAATTTCTTATCTTTAAACACCCTACCATTTATTTTGACGCTATTCTGTGAAATATTCATGTTTCTATTGGATGTTTCTATTGACCTATTGGGACATCTGAAAACATCTTTGAAGCATAACAAAAAACGGCGGCATTCACATGCAAGGCAATATAGAACTATATGAACATATACATAGTGTATGAAAAGAATAATTCAAAGTCTCGGAAGAAGAGAAGCATGAATAAATACTTTTTATACTCATAAATAACACAAATTCATTAAGACGCAGAAATGTACTTTATTGTATAACATGCAGCAGAGATCAACATATCTTCTAAACCGGAGAATCTGTCGGGTGATGATGCATAGCCAAAGTGAAGCAGACATAAGGAGAGCGATACATGTGATACAGCCACACTGACTACAAGTTCATCTTATTTATTCCAGATAAGACGACAGCAGCCAGAAGCATGTTTTCCATTGTGAAGAGAGAGTCTGCAAGCCTTACTGTTATCTGCAGTGGAGAGCAAAAGTTCATGCTCCAACAAAGCCTCATCGGCTTCCACTGAGGATATCTTGCACGTGCAGGTAAATGATTCATTGAGGTGAACTTCTGCCGTGCCAGGTGGTAATATAGACACACACGTGGAAGTTTAGTGGAGTCTGTTGTTGGATGTAGAAATGCTGCGAGCTACAGCGGGAAGACAAAGAAGCATGATGCAAATAGAAGCAAGCAGGAAGCACTGTGCGCCATCAACCACCTGTAGATCTAAGATCTTGGAGGGGAATTTACACGTCTGGTTCAGAATGTGTTGAAGCAGAAAGTTTTATGCTGAAAACAGCTGAATCAAAGGTCAAGCTCTTTTTCTACAATTACCGTTCTTATCATACAAATTCATCATTTAATGACCTATATCTTCCACAGTTTCACCTTTGCCAGTTGACTCCAACACCCACAGAACACACACACCACATTTCCTCCCAGAGACCATGATGAGGGAACAAAATGTTATATTTGATGCACCCTGTCAAACAGAAAGCAGCACTGTTTTGGTATGGGGTCAATATATTATACAGGTGTTATTGTGATTCGCCTCATGTCTTCCTGAGGCCAGCGTTGTCAGGAGAACGCCTGTGGAGGCGGGCTGAGGAGTGTGTAGTGACTGGCTAACTCTCAGTTAGCGTAATTCCAAAAACATGCTCATATTGGAACAAGACAAAAGTACTTTAAATGTTATAAATAAAGCAGTTTCGGTACAAAATGACCCAGTAAGTCGTGTCTTACTACCAACATGTCAGGAAGTGATTTATGCATGAAGCTGCCTAAAAACGAATATTAAGCTATTTTCATTTTTTTTTTTTTACCATTGCTTCCGGACTATAGAGCACAGCGGAATATTAGCCACACCCATTAAATTTAAGATAAAAAAAGATCTGGTTCATACATAAGATGCACCGTCCTATAAGCCGTTGCTGTTGCTGCGCTGTAGAAAGGTCAGGGGTGCACCCGGCTTAAAAATGCATGAGGATCACTTCTCAACTAGTTGCACTGACTCATGTAACTAACTCACCAATGTTTTGAACTTGAATCGTAAACTCCTCACATCCTTTATTCACATTAAATCGCTCAAAATGTGCTGTTTTCACCCGCGAGTTCTGACTCTACGGCCTTGGTCTTGGTCTCTGAAACAGCGCATTTTGAGTGCTTTAAGGTAAATAAACGCCCGTGATCTCAGCAGTTTGATATGACGAAGCTCAATACTTTAGCCTGTACAAATCCAAACAGTATATTCGCCGTGTCACTGTATCAGCCATAGGGTCCAGACCGCAAGTAAAAAGTAGCAGCTTGGAGTCCAGAAATTACGGCATATACATTTTGTGTGTTATTGGTTACTGGTGTGGCATTAGTGGCAATTGAAGTTTTCATGTAGCGTCAGGTATAAGCGTTAAACCTCACTGGAGAACCGCTGAAACTGATCAAGCGTGTTTGCTTGTCTTGCTAACCTGGAATTCACACCAGAACTGACAAGGAAGAGCAGCAGAGTTTTTAATTTCCACGTGGAAGCAGAGCAGTGCAGAGCGGTTGAGTGCTTGTCATCCACTGCTCCGCCTCCACACCCCTTCTGGACTTTGGTTAGTGGGGCAACAGCAGCAACAGATCTAACCTATTCAAAGAGCTAGTTCAGTCCATCAAGCAACATTCATGGTGTTAGACACATATTTGGAAGTGTTTAGCTTAATCACTGTCGGGACAAAATCATCATGAGTCACCAAGTCTGATGCGAAAATGCAAACACGGCCCCCTTCAGCTCTCTGACCCATGAACTTGACCAACTCAGGCAGACTTTGCTCGATGACCTTTGCCAGGGAATTAAAGGGTTTAAGGATGTACTTTATTACACTGGCGTCTTCTGGCAGTGTGAGGTTCAAGCCGCATACAAAGAAGCCTAAAAAGAAGAGAACCTCTTATGTAAAATGATGTAAATGTTAAATCCTCCGTAGTAATCCCAAATTTTATAAAAATAAATTATCAACACAGATTATCAGTTTTCTGAGGAGACAAAATGGACAAATAACTGTGATAAGATAAGTCAAAACTTTGAGGCAGAACTTACCATTCTTTTGTTTCTGACTCTCCAAAGTTTGAAGGATCTTTGACTCAACTTGGACCAGATTCATCGTGTTTCCATAGTAATAGGGAATTTTCCCACATATGTTCGGATGTGCCTTTGGATCAATTTGACCAGGAAAGTCATAGGCAATCAACACGTTCCTCTTCTGGTTCCAGCACAACTCCATGGTTGGGCAGCACTGAAAACCAGACATTTTAAAATACAGTCATGTAAGATTTAGCTGTGAAAATCTTTCAGTACCTTTCGATATATAAGTTTAGGTCCAAACAAGGTCTCGATGAATTGTAGAAGATGCAAGTGCAGACCGACTGGGTTTTTTTCAAAGTTTTTGAAGTGGGAGAAGGACAGGATGAGGATCTCTTTTGGATGCAGTGTGGCCCATCCATTTATGTCCTCTAACACCGTCTGTAAGGAATGAATCAATATCGCAGTCATACTCATATACATAAACCCAGGGAGGCAAAGAGAATTGTTTTTTTTCATGAACTGGCAGCATCATTTTGACAGCTGATTCTTTTGTCACCACAGTGAGCAAATGTTGCATAATATTGCAGGACATAACTTTGCTCAAGAGATTGTTGCCAGATTTTCAGCAACACTTATCTACTCCTCCTCAAACGAACATTCATTGTCCTGATTCCAGTCAAATGGAAATGATCATTGTGTCGGTCTGTGATCTATCTACCTCTACATCAGTGTGCGTGCGGAGCCCGTGGTAAAAATAGAGCCGAGTGGGATTAGGATCGTCCATCTGGCGCGCAATTCTCAAGTCAAAATAGCGAGCGCCAGCATTCAGCTGATCGATAATGGATCGATCCTGTAACAAAGGCAAACACGCATCAGTTCCTGCTTCAAATATGTTAAGTGCTTCCCTCACCTGGGTGGTAGCCCATTTGCAAACCACTTTCCGAAGAAAGCCAATCTTGCTGAATCTGGTCAAACTGTCGGGCTCCAAAATGGCGGAGTTGATGTCCAAATCATAGCTCATGCAGTCATGGCTTCCTGAGAAGAGTAAAATCCACTTTGAGTTGCTTCACGCACTCAACAAATACAACATTTGTACTGACCACTGCAGGCAACTATCTATCTATCCATCCATCCATCCATTATCTATTATTCTTTTATTATTCTATTATTATTCTATTATTATAAGTTGCGACCGTCAGCAGCAGCAGCAGTCCTTCCCTGCCCTACCCGGTAGAGCCACATTCCAGAGAGGCACAGTCAATAGTTCAGGTGGAAGTTCGGCCATCCAGTCACTGTAGTCCGCTGTGTCACTTGCCATTTCCTGTTCAGTCATCCCTGCAACTTCAAGGTTTGAACAATTTAGCCAAAACAACAAAAGCACTCAAATTAAATACATAAACTAGTCAAGCTAGACTTACAGAACTCACCTTGCCAGCAAGACCGCTCAGCTGTGTTGGTTCTTTGTGGCGTCGATAAAATACAAAGAAAAATTGAATAATGTTTAACTGCCTGTCGGGCATTTAGCCGAGGCTATTGTGAACGGCATTCATCTCAAAGTAAAGCTAAATCCGGTCCTGATGAATGAGGAGGAGGCTGGTTTTGACAGGAAGATTCACTCCTACTTGGGCTTCCTCATACCAACAGGTGTGTGTGTGTGTGTGTTTGCTTCAGTAGCAGTGAGCTTATGTTTGACCAATGGAAGCTGGTGTTTATACAAAGGATCCGTGACATAGTTGAACCCAGTCATTATTAGAAAGAGGAATTCTATTGAGACAAAAATACATACATACATCATACAGTCCTGTTCAGGGCTGCGGTTAGTGCAGGAGCCTATCCCAGAGCTCATTGGGCAAAAGGCAGGAAAACACCCTGCACAGGTCACCATTCCATCTCAGGGTACACACACACACACACACACACACACACACACACACACACTAGGGGTGTCCAATTAACCTAGTGAGCATGTCTTTGGGCTGTGGGAGGAAACCAGAGTAGCTGGAGAAAACCCAAGCGCACACAGGAAGAACATGCAAACTCCACCCAGACAGGTCTAGATCTGGATTTGAACCCAGAACCTTCTTGCTGTGAGGCAGCAGTGCTGACCACTGTGTTCCCATACATAACTAATAAATTAAAATGTGCTTCTGTATGTTACTGACATCTTTCAGGTAAAACAAAGCTGGAGACAAGCGTAGACTGAGCAGCGTGAAGTGGAGGAAGTTCACAGCGATATTAGTGAAGTTTAAACAATTTGATGCTTTGAGGAAGAAGCTGACGAAGAGCAAGATGTTTGCTATAAAAAGGTCAGAAGTTATATTCATTTTATCCATATCAATCGGGAGGGATAATGATCCACACCCACTTGATGACAGGTCCAGACCTAAAATATCACACCCTAAAACGCCGGTCGACTTTAACTCCTGATACATTGCTGTCATCTTTAGTTGTTTGTTTACCAGTTGAAACCAGCAGAGTATGGCAGTTGGCCTCAGAACATGTTTTAAGTTAAACGTCACCCCAAGAACTGCTGTCAGTACAATAGAAGTACAATAGAATTTTTATTTCACATTTCACATGTGATGTCTGGCTAATGACAATGTGTGTTTTAAAGCCATCTAAAACATAATAGTCTGTGGAGGACAGAACAGAGCCTCCCTGAGCCAAAATAATTTCCATAAACTGATCATAAATTGTGGTCAGTCTCCGGCCCCTCAGAAATCCAGGCTGTCCTCTTTCTTGGGAGACCATCACTGATACAATCTTTGGTCCCCTGTTCAATCTTCCATCTGATGTCTACGCAGGAATAACTCTCTCCATCTTCACACAACAGAGCGCCGCTGCTCGGACACATCTTTTGAGCAGGGTCTGCAGAGTGAGAGCTCCCAGAATGCCAAGCTCTCCTTCTGGGGAATTTGTCAAATTTCGGTGAGGCAGCAGGTTGAGAGTTGTGGCTTCTATGAGATGGTTTGAAGACATCTGTGTCACTGGAAGTGTGGAGCTGGAGCTGGGCCGATTCGGATTCCGAATAGGAACTGCGTGCTCGAGAAAAACTGGCGAGCGAGGGTGCAGGAGAGTGGAGGGACGAGAGGAAGGAAAACGAGGACGAAGGGTGAACTTGCGGGTAAAGTAGCCCGGTACGTCTCCGTCGCACTTCCACTGATTTTGTTACTTCTCCTTTCAAGTCAGTTGATGTCTCAAAAGTTTCTTTAGACTTTCTTATTCGACATTTCCTCTTGTTAAAAAGTGCCACAAGTTTAACTTCCAGATCGTGCACATCCTCAACGATCTGGTTCACTCGGTCAAAGCGGCTCAACAGAGCACTGACACAAGGCTGCAAGTGGTCAAGATACGACTGCACATCCAGTCCTTGTTCAGACGCCGAGGAGTCCTCTGACCTGACGGACAGAGACGATGATGGCGGACGAGGGGGTGTTGAAGACAGGAAAGAGGAGGACGAGAGAGTGGAGAGGCGGGATTCCTGGGAGGACCTGGACGGAGACATTCCCTCGAATTTTACCCTGTGTCTGAACTGTGGAAGAAACTGAATGAGATTCAACTTGCCACTGTTGGATCTGACTGTGGATCTACTGTTACCTCTTTGGGTTTTGTGAGTCCAAGCCACAGTTTGAGTCTTTTAATGAAGAACTCCACCATCTCATAGTCTTGGGGTTCTATAGCAGGACAGCGCATGCTTGCTCGCACCGACCTGAAACAGCCAAAAGACCATCCAGACTTGCTCATCTAGACTACAAGAAAAGGTCAAGCAAACCTTGTGTTGCATTACAGTGTTCACTTGTGTGGATGGAGGAGCCACCTGACCTGACGTGTTCCAGTGTTCACATTAGCTCTCATCTAAGAAGCATCTACTTGAATGACTTCCCTGCGATCTTTTTATAATGTCTATTTTATGAATGGGATTGTGTGTCAAGTTTATGCGTTTGCTGGAAGCGATCGAATGAAATCCCACTCCACTTAATTCTGCTGGCAAGAGTAGCTCAAAAAAAAAAAGAAAAAACCTTCTGTCTAACCATCTTATGTCTAAACACATTTTAGCAAGGACGTCATGAATCAGGACTGAAAGTGTGTGGACAGGAGCAAAAATAATTCAACGGTCAGTTGTTTTCAACACTTTGTGTTTTGTTTTTTTCTCTCTCTTCAATTCGTGCAGATTTTGTTTATCACTAATTCCAGATTATTATTGTTATTATTTTTATTTATTTTTTATTATTATTATTGTGACTACTGTGTCTGTGTGTGTTTTGTCTACACCACCGTACAAACACTATTTTGACAGGGTTGAATAGAATTGCCTCAATTCTATCGACTGAAATACCATTTCGTCAACAGAAACGAGCCGAAATAGTGAGCCAGAGGTAAAATTATGCTAAAATGTTCAAAAAAACTGGACTGAACTTAAAAGAGTAAGGAACTAGAACTAAAAAAAAAAACTAAAATTAAAACAAGTTGAGTGAAAACAACACTAGGTTGTGCTGGTGTTGTTAGACAGTTATACAGGAGTTTAAAATGTAAGTTTACGTTTGTTATGTTCAGAAAGGAATTTTAATGTTAAACCACAACTTGGACTTAATTATTCTGGGCTGACACACCAAGTCATGCATGAGCATGTTTGTAGATACTTGAGTTGACTCCAGAACTGCGATCTGAACTGCAACACTGCCTCATCTCTGACCAAAACATCATAAATCATGATGATACCTAATGGTGAACAAAGACATGAGACATCTATCCAAGTACAATGAGTGCCATCATCCAAGGCATGCAACTTCATGTGAGCCAAGAATCATGTACCTGTGAGAATGGACAAGAATGGCACCACAGAGTTTGGTAAAGAACCAAAAACTTCCTCCAATCAGCAGCAGACCGTAGACTGGACCCAGAACTGGCTGATCGCTGCACAGCCTTTGAAGATAGACTCTGCCTCGTAACATTGACAGCACCGACCCAAGCGTGCGAGGGAGAGACTGAAAATCTTCCACCGAACTTGAGAATAACTGAAAACATGGAACATTGAATCACTCAGTGGCAGGATCCGTGGCACGTCATGCTCATACCACGTGTCCAAGCTGAACGCAGAGCAGGAGCAGCAGCAGCAGGAGCACGGTCAGCGCCCGCAGCTCCCCCCAGGCTCTGTGGAGCACCCGGCCAATAACAACCCAGCGCTGCACAAACCTCAAGGTGCCCAGTAGCTGAAAGGAAGAGTAAGAAGCATCAAGCTGTGGACTATTATGATGTGAATTGGAAACAAAGTGGCTGGTTACCTTGAGAACGAGCAAAGTGAGCAGGAGAGCCGCACTCTGGGAACTAATCTGAGCCAGAGCTGCGGGATGCTGGAAGTTGATATGGATGTCTTGTTGCTTTCCAAGCTACGAAGAAATGGACAGTGTGTCATAAAAGAATACTTCCATTTTATGCTTAACCAAATCTGAGTGTACAGGGAATAGACAGGGAGCAAATCCATTCTTTCTGGAGTGTAAGTTTCAAATGGATTTCCTCAATAGCACAGTGATAATTTCACTTCTTAGTGTGTCAATAAAAATATATTTTAAATTCAAGATGATGATTATCATAGTTACATATCTAGTACTATTCAATACAGTCATATTTAATGCGATTAATGGCTTTCAAAAGGTGAAGAAAAGCTTGACATGTTATTGAGCCATAATTTTGCTCCAAATAAATGTTATTTTAATGTTGTTGTTTTTTTTTAAAATCTTTCACTCGTTCTCCTCAGTTGTTATTCATTTTGAAGTCCAAAGGTTAATTTAACTAATTTAACTTTTTCTAATCTTCTGTGAGAGATTTTCGAAAGGTGTCAAATGAATGGGGTGAATTGACTTGAACTCTGTGTCAAGGCAATTATTAAAAAGCCATATCGACAGCATGGTTGGTGATTAACCTCCAATTCTGAAAGGTTCCTGGATAGTAATTATGTTAGGTCTCTGACTCGTGGTTGATGATGGAACGGCCAAGCGAGGCGGTTGAGAGTCATTTAATTCTTGGATCTCACAGTCTGTCTGACGTTTATATGTTCAGTGGCATTATAGAACTGATATACGCTGTGTGTTGTTACCTGAGAAATGCAGGACCGGGCAAGTCGCCGGTAGCAGAGATGGGAAAGACTTGTTGTCAAGGAGAGAGACACTTGGAGCAGCTGGAGCCAGTGTTCGCCTCGGTGGAGATACTGGCCACGCTCCGTCGACATGCACCACAACTCCCCAAGTAATATCAGGATTCCAGAGATAAGCAGAACCAACTGCAGTCAGCAGCCGAAACATGTTAGCAGGGGAGAGATTTTGGCTGGGAAGGATGATCACTGGGTAATCTCAGATGTTGTTACCATTAGCGCCACATGAAGATCCGGGCCGGAGAGAGCGGTGGGGATGATGAGAGGATAAATGGAGAGAGAGGCGGTGACCCTCTGGATCAGAGTGTGCTCCATGTAAATGGACACACACACAAATAGACCAGACTCCTTGTGGTAGTGAGTGAAGTCAACGGTGACTGACTTGAACCTAAAAAAATGAAAGCCCTTGATCAATAATTTAACATAGTGAGTAGAAGTTTCAATTTAAACAATTGACCCTGACTTTTTCATGCTCCAGTGATGCATGTGGAGGTCAGTTAGGATCTGGCGAGTCTCTGCACTGCTGTTTCCCAGAAGCACACGTCCTCCAGGACCAAGAGTTTGTCTGTACTGGATGCGAGGCCTCCCAACAAGATGCAAAGAGGACTGATGGTGAAGGTGGGTGACCAGTGTTCTGTTGATCCACTGTCCTGCTTCGGGCCAGCTGTTGAAGGCAAACAAACATGCCACCGTGCTTTTACATTGACAGGACAAGTTTTTTTTTTAGTCATCAGGGTCTTCTTGGATCAAGCCAATGAGATAAGGTGTGCTCACATCAACAGGTGTCCCTCTACTCCCACGCAGCTAACCAAGCCACACAAGTTTGTACCACCCGAATCATTGCGCAGTCAGTTCACCAAACAGACGGTAAATCAAACAGCAGGACTGCAATTAAGTAACCACATGACACAAGCCATTCCAGCCTCTTTGGTGCAAAATGAGCCATAAAATGAGAGCAGTTCCTGCAACCACTTCTCTTCTTTGGAAATAAGCAGTGGCTTTCCTCAATGTTTCTCCAGGGTGACATGATCACTCGACTCGAGAATAGATGTAAAGTGCAAAAATAAGTGAGGATGAGCGTTGGACATGATCTTCAGAATCATCTGGACTGTTTTGTTTGGTGGCACTGCCATCGCTTGTTCATTCTTCATTTTTTTTATTTTAACACTTGTTGGAAATTAAATTTGGTTTGACACCAACTGGTGAAAATCTGATCCAAAAGGTTCAAGAGGATTATGTTCTTGTACAGACAGGAAGTCTATTATTATGGTCAACCATAAATCCCAGTTGACACTGTTTATATTTTCTGTCAACTTTTATACACTATGACTTAGTAATAGCCCAAACTTATTTTGCTGGTGTCCTCACTCTTTCATGAAGGCGAAGTTAGGATCCCCCGACTGGAGCTGTTGCTTGGTGAAAGACGACAACATCCTCCCCTGCCTCTGCTCTATGTTGTCTTGGTAGTTGACCATCAGCACCAAAAGAAGAAGCAGCAGCTGAGCCACAGAGTGCTGCGGGACAGGTGGATTTGACCATGAACATTTCACAAGAATGCAAACATGACAACAGAGTTCTCACCCTCATGAGCGACTTCAGAGCCTGGACCTTGCGGGCTTCCTCTTTGGCCTGGAGCAGGCCGTAGCCACAGGGTGGATGGACTCTCTCGCCATCTTCACCAAATGACATCACTACAGTGGTCTCTAGAGCTAGATGATCCTCCACCTCGGGATCCACTGACCGCCACAGAAGTGTGAAAGCCAATGCTTGCAGAAAGGCCTGAACAAAAATTCCTTGGTGTGACTATTTTAAAAGAGAGTGCATACTTTATTTTAAAATAGTCAAAATAACAACATTTAAAAGAAATGCAGGAAATATTTAATACTCAGTGAAACCCCACTGCCAAAAGCATAAAGTAGGTTGTGTTTGTTTTATTTCTTTTTTATGCTTAGAAGAGCAAAGAAGTAAGAGCCGGTTTAAAAAAACGTACAACTTGTAAAATGTAGATTTGTACAGAATAAAGTCTTAATAAATTATTAATAATACATTATTTTTTATTTACAACAGAACAGACATGTAACATTTTGAAAATGTAATGTTTGAAATATAATTCAAATCAATTCATTTATTTATTTGTCTAAACATTTAATTCACATTGATTTTTGATTTGGATTGTCAACTGCGATATTCAGAGAGATAAAAATAAAATAAAATGAGCAGAGGGTGTAGAACATTTCAGTCACTAAATGAAGACGATGGGTAAAAATATTGTGTTCATTTAACTCTAGATTAGATTTGACTGCCATTATTTCTTACCATAATGTGGTAATTTTAGTTTAACTATAGCAATAAAAGGAAATGTTCGACAATTGAATAAATTCAAATTAGTTTATTATGTCACTCTGCAGTTAAAAGTTTTGACTGAAAGTTTATTTGACTTACACTTTGAGAATATAATACAGCGCAGAATACTTTACTTTAGTTGACTTAGTTTACTTCAACACAGAAATCACCTTAAGAGGCTCCAGCAGCAGAGCTGAGGTCAGGAAGGCTGAGAGTGCAGACACCAGCCACATGAGGACGACTTTCTGGGAAAAGGAACTTCCGTATAGTCCAACAGCAGCAAGGCAGGCTGCCAGCAACAGCACCACCAGCGGGTAAATCACACACAGCGTCCAGGGAGGGAAGAGCCAGCTGGGCTGCCCTCGAGCAACGCCTAGTGTTGGAGAGTCGTGTTAGCGACAAGGCAAAATTCAAATATTGGTAATAACCATCCCCATCTGGTACCAATGCGAGTGGTGGAGGAAAGGTGTGCAGAGTCCGGGGAAGGACTGGGAAGAAAAGTGCTGGCCATGGAATCCACTGATGTGACTGAAGGGCACTTGCTGAGCTGTATCTTTGAGTAGGAGGATGGACCACAGATGTGTGCTTCATGGAGGAGTTTCTCATCGGCCTCATTGGACCAGCGGCTGCAGGAGCTCCGGCTGTGCGGGTACAAAAATACATGTGTGTACTAGCATCATAACTGGTTACTTGTTTTACGGGACTTGCGATGGTGAGGGGTCGAAACCTTTGTGAGAACAAGGAGGTGGTTCTGGGTGAGTCCCGGCCACTGTCAGAATTTCCGTTGACCGTTTTCACTTGCTCTTCTGTTTCAGCTGCTATAGACATGAGCAGATCTTCCTCTGCAACAGGGTTACCAAAGACATAAACTCATATGAGCCTGATGGATGAAGAAAACAAGTTTTGAAGAATGTTGTCACAGTCCTGTGATGGTAACTGATCTCAGCCATCACCAAAAAAGCTGCCTTCACCCCACTGATCTGCTTGCATAACACTGTCCTGCTATATCATTTTTAAACTGTACCTAAATACACATTCACTAAGGAAGAAAGAAGGGGATGTGATAAATAATAGGATATTTTGCATGTACAAAACAGTATTTTGTGACAAATAAAAATATAATTTGCTGAACTTCTTCATAGAATAGACAGGAAATATGCCTACAACCAAGATTGCAATGTCTGATTCTCACCAGATAAAGAAAGAAACGTCTTCAGGTTGTGGTCGTCGTTCATGTACAGGGCCTTCTTCCTCTTTAGCTGCTTTGCTGGACCAACAGCTGGTGAAGTCGGGCGGTCATCAGGGAGTGAATCCGGCTGGATGGAAAGGCCTGCAGAAACACTGAGGAGGCTGTCACATGACGCCCATAGTTCACCACCTTTGGGGCCACCCTCTGTATGGGGCATCAAACCCGAGGCAGTCCAAAAGTCCAGGATACTGGAGTTGACCGCCTTGCTCTCTAGCGTCTACAGCAAAGAAAAAAAAAGGTTTTATTTTGAACGATGGAAAGTATAAAATATGCCATCTGCTCTCACAGATGAGGGCGTGTCCCTGTGTCCGGCAGAAGAGTCCGGGCGAGACAAAAAAGATGGTCCGGAAAACTGTGCTTGGCCAAGATGAACATCCATTTCTACAGAGTGACACAAAGGAGACGCAGGAGCCGACTCGTCCGTGATAACCTGAATAGCAAATAGCCCATTAAAACAACATGCTCACCATTCAAACACCAGGGTTTTGGATGAGGCAGCAGACACAGCATAGTATTACCTTACTGCAAACCTTTCTAAAGATGAAGCAGACGAGACACTGGACAGGGAGCACCAGCACTGCCGTGGTCATCCCCATGGCAACCGTTTCCACATTGAAGAGCAGTTGAGCAGAAACCGGACCACTTGTGGAAAAATAAAATTAAATAAATGAACGACATCACTATTTCTGACCACAACATTTCATTCTGTCTTGCTGACCTGCTTCCCTCAGTGCTCACTGCCCCGTACCACAGAGCGCCCAGTGTCAGGTAAAGGTGTAGCGAGAGGGCACCACAGGTGACCCTCTGGCTCCGGGTGAAGCGACTGTGGGCCGGTCGGTTCCACAGCGACAGCCAGAGGTGGCGCTCCATCATTCCAAACAGCAGCTGGGAGGTGAGGACTCGACCAAACCTGTAGAGCTCAGCAGGACCTATGTGGAACAACACTGATTTATAGATCCTCTTGCAGAGCCATGTCTTTATTAGGACATATTTCTGCTGGTCTATCTTAACTGAATCAATAGTGTGAACATACATGAAGCCAGAACTTCCTTCTCCACAGCTCCATTCTTCAGATTCTCCACAGACAGCCAGTCATCCACAAGGAAGAAAAACATGTAGTCGGTCTGAAGGTCCCACACCACCACATGCTGAAGGAACCAGGATGGATCCAAACCTAGGTTTTGTTTAAATTCAGAGAAGTAAATGCAGATACAGCACAGCCACATACCACAGCAGCACCTGTGTTGTCATGCCAGATGCGGATTTTCCACAGCTCTCCCAAGTTGTCGTCGGTTTCAACATGGAACTGATCAAGGTTTCCTCTCTGAAAAGCTCCGTCCCGCTTCAGATGACGGGAGCCGCTCTTGTTCAGTCCGTAGAGACTGATGCCGACGTGTGCCGAGGTGCCTGGTGGGAGCAGGAGCAGCATTAAAGTAACAATGTGAGATGAACCTTCCTGCTGAGCTCACCTGCTCCCTGCCTCCATCCAGTCTTGGTCAACACCCTGTAATGGAACAGTCCTGGGCGGCCACACAGAGGCACCTGCCTCAGTCTCAGGCTGTCCAGGTGGTCCAGTTTATGGGCAATGAGCCCGACCAGGAAGTGGATGAAGAGTAGAGCGAGGCAGACGAGCCCAGCAACCACGTTCCGAACAGGACCTCCCGACTGAAAGCACAAACATTTTCAATGCCATTTCATTGATCATCAAATGAGACTGTCAAAAAATATATCACCCGGATGACATAAATGAGGGATATTGGAAAGCCTGTTCTGGAGTGACTTACTGGGGGCAGAAGAACCACAGCACCAGGGTGCACAAACAGAGTGGCGCCAAACATGGTGAGATGATGGGTGAGACAGTGAGCTGTGTGGAGCGTGCTGCCCTCCAGTGGCAGAAGACCCTCACTGCTCCATCGCCTCTCACTCCTGTCGTAGTACCGGCACACAGAACTGAACACACAGATCATCAAGCTCACCGGACCGCCGTCCAAGATGGAGGTCAAGTTCACCATCAGAGGATTGTCCGTCCCGTTTAAACTGAAAAAGACAAAAACACAGTTAGAGAAGTTACATTCCAGATTGACTGCTAAAAAAAAGTACAAACAATGGAGATAAGAATATGGTTTCCTCCTTGTTGTCTGCGGCAGATGACAGACTGAGACACCACTTTGCCCCAAAGTCTTCCTGGGGTCTATTGTCCTGTAGCGCAGTAGAGATGCTGATCATCACACATCCTGAGCTCACTGGAACAGCATCTCCTGGGTGCCAACAATGACATACATAAATTGAGAACACAATTTCCCACATCACTGGTTGTGTCACTGAAAAAACACATGGTTGATGTGATGAATTTATATATGGCATATTTGTATTATTTTGTATGTATTATTTGTATTATTTTCAGTCTGAATTATGTCTTTACAAATCGTGGGATGAAGACTTTTTTTTGGCAGAGCAGCCCTTGTTCATCTGTGTCACTGTGTCACCTGGAGTGAGGCTGAAGTTGAAGGAGATGTATAGTCCAGCGTCCTTGTCCAAGCCATCCAAAGACCTCATGAAAAATTCCAGCTGTCCATCAGAGGGAAGAGTGATGGTCAAGCACGTGTCACTCAAGTGTTCAGATCTCCACCCCTCGCCAGCAACAAAGGGGGACTTGTTGGGCAGCATCAACTGTATGGCGTCTGCGGCGTCCAGGCCCTGGATTGGAATGTGCTCACCCTGAGGTGTTGATAACTCCATGGAGATCAGAGAAGTGGATATTGGAGGGCTGGCTGAGGACAGCAAATGGTGAGAGGCGAGGTCCTTATCCAGACTGACGAAAACCTGCACCACCTCTGGCGTCTTGTTTAGGTAAGTGGTGAGAGAGGGTGGGATTTTAAAGGGGCATTGATCTGGACCTGCACCTGATGAGGATGAGAAAGTCTCCCTGGATTCATTTCTTTGCTGGGTGCACATGAGGTCAGAGGGCTGTCCATTGAAACCAACAGTTCTGATATGAGAGGTGGAGAGTGACAGAAGCTCATGGTCATCACTATGGACTAGAGAGCGCATGAGGTCACCCACTAAGTCCAGAGCTTCCAGAGTGATGGATGAAGCTGCTGACAGAGAGCTTAAGTGGTCAGAGTGCAGATTTAAAGCTTGAATGGATTCAGAAGCAGCAGCCATGGAGTTACCTGCAGACCCAAGACAAAGTTAAGACCTATGGACAATAGAAGATAAAGAGGAAATATAACAGTACATTACCCAAGACATTAAGGAGATTATGGCCAGTGCTGAACAAAACACCAGTGCTCATCTCGTTCTTCATCACAAGGATCATCTTTTTCACTATGTGGAGAACCTCCTCCTGACACTGTCCGCACCCCAACTCTTGAGGAACAGCCTTAAGAAAAGACAGGTTAGCACATCAGAGCATGATAGTTTGAGCCAATGTGCTCCTGTGTGGTGCATTCTTTCATACAAAAGTCACAAAAGCAACACGATTCAAGATGTTTGGTGCTTGGCACCATTATATTCAGAACGTTGAGTTCTTTCTGTTTTCAGATTGTAACACAGAGCTATGCCTCTTAAGGAGTGTACTGAATACAGAATTGCATTGTCCAATTCTATAAGCTCAACACCTTAACTTCTCTCCTCTCTTTTCTTGTTGTTTTCCATTTTATTTTCTAACCAAGATTTAAAGGCATCAACATGTGAATGAGTCTTTTAACTCAAGTGAACTTCACCCGAATCAAAGCCTCCCACATCCACCCATTGTTAACATTTTGAAGAGGAATTGATTCTCACAGTGCACTGAGCTAACACTGAGCTTATTTGCTCAACATCCATGATGGAGGAAATTGGAAGGGAGGCCAGGGCTTGTGCGACACTCTTTCGGATCTGCCCTCTTCTTCTTAGCTCTTCACGACTTTGATCAGAAGAAATCTGCAAAAGAAAACCTTGCTGAGCAGTGTAGCAGTGAACCTTTGCTGAGACCGATACACGACCGCAGCACCTGATTGAGCCAGCTTGCCACTGCAGTAGTGTACATGATGATTTCTTGAGGGTTGCCATGTTGAACTAAACACCACAGCTCTGTCTCAGTCTTATTTCCAAGCCACTCAGTGGCATCAGTGCCGTCAATAGAAACGGTCACTGTTCTGAGAGGAGAACGGAAGAGAGCATGGTTAGCGGTGGAGAAGGTGTAGTGGTCTTCTTCGCCGCCAGCTTTACCTGTTCAGAGCAGCAACCTTTCCTCCCTGGTTGTCCTCTACAAGCAAGAGAACTGATATAACTGACTTATTTGCTTCTCTGACACCACTCCCAAATGGCACCATGCTCTTGAAGATTGGATGAGTGCTCCTGAAACAGGCGGAAAAAAGAGATAACACTGTTACATTGGTCACAACATCATGGACACCTACTGTAAATCTTCTTTAAACTTCACATTTACCTGTATAATGTGAGAACTGGGCACTGGGCAGTGGCAGGGTTACATGGCATTACTTGTAGGGTGTAAATCAACTGCGCCTCTTCGTCATCAGCTTTCCAACCTTTGGGATTTGAAAAATAAATAGAAATTAATTCATCAACTAGGCGACAAATGCAGGGTGTTGCAGGTTTTTACTGTACCTGAACAGTTGAAGGTGATCAGCGTCTCCAGCAGACGCACGTCAGACGCTGGACTTACGTCACACTGCCCTCCGTGTGGAGCTTTATTCTCTATTCTCAAACTGGCACGACCCCACCGTCCACTCTGTGGCTCAGATACGGTTAGGGTGAAGGTGTAACTGTGCCCTGGTTGTAGGACATTTGAGGCGAAAACCAGTTGTGAGCAGTTTCCTCCCAAAGACACGCCAGTGTCTTTGAGGTGAAGGGTCAAGCCACTTTGGTCTTCAGCAATCCATTTGTACTGCAGTCAAAGGCAGAGCAAGAAAACGCATTTTCACTTCTCTAATTTAACTGGCTAATGGAAAATCGTTCCAAGTCTCTAAGGCTTTAGCAGCTGTAACAAAGTCTTTCCCTCAGAGGCTAAACAGAAACAACTGAGGCGATCAATAATAACAAATAAAGAGTTGGATCAATGAGGTGTGCAGCCAGGAAGAGAGACTGAAACTACCAGTCATGCTTTGTATTTTCAGGTGGAATTTTTGAAGTGAATCAAAATAAAACCTGCGTCGTGTCACCACACTGTCCACATTGGCCGGACAGGACTATGGAAGAGCTGCCACCGGTGCGTGAAAGTGAACATGATTCACAGTGCACCATCACAGAAAGCACTGGGGCGTCAGTGACAGTCACCTAAAGATAAGACACAGTGAACATCCGAGATAGCACAGCAAAATAATACACTCCTGCCAACGGTGGTTACTGTCGAGGAATGGTTATCGATGAAATCCAAAGCTTTTATTGTGGCTTACTCAAGATTAAGGACAATACTTACCGTCTGTGTGGCAGATGTTGGCTTCCTTTCCGCGCTCAGTATAGTCAGGGTGAAAATATAAACAGTCTCCGGACGTAAGAGGCTGCTTGATATGACGATTACGGCATCGTGACTCCCAATTTGGTGGCTCTCAAAGCAAGGCACTGTTGTGTTCTGTAATGACAGACACAGACATCAGCTCGCAGTCCCTTTGAGAATGGAAACTCTTCCAATGAATCTTTGTCTTTGTCTCGCTCAAAATTTGAATGGTTTCTCAAAAAGTGGATGACATGGTTTTCATCCCAGCAAGTGGTGTGAGAGTCATCTGTCACATTCTCGAGCACCACAGCCTGATCACCCCACTGAGAAGATTTATCAAGCTAACAGGGTACTGGAACACCACAGGTGTACCTGGAACAGACGGAGACTTTAGCCCTACTTTTGACATAACACATCCATGCAGCCCTGAGCAGCAGTGGAGGCGGAGCCCATTAATTACCAATGGAAGAGTGATTTAAATGGAAAAATTGAAACGTTTGTTTAGTTTTAAACTAAATTTAGTGTCAAGCTTTTAGGCAGCGAGCATCAAAATGTAAAATGGGCATACTCCAAAACATGTTTCTTTCATCTGTCAACAAATTCCAGGTTCCGGATCAATTGTCGCTAGTCATAATCTCTGCCGTCTGAAAACAATTGGTTAGTGTTTAAAAGATACTGTGACTCGGTTGTTTGCAGGCCTCGAGTTGGGGGCATAATTTGACTTTTTTTCAGTAAGCATAGAGATAGAGCAGAGGTGGGCCATTCAATTTCCGAAAAAGCCACATTAGAAACTGTAATGGTTGTGAGGGGACATCATGCCAAAAGAAACACTATATACTTAAGTAACAAGGGCAAAATGAACCTAAGATGAAATGTAACTAATGGTATTTGGAAGTGTAATGTGCCATGAAACCTATTCGAATATTTAATTTTATATGCATTTAATTTGAATATAAACCAACTATGGACAAGATGTTCAAGAAAAAAGGCAATTCATTTCAAAATATACTTTCAGTGTTCCTTCAATGTGTTTTGAGGAACAAGAAAAACTAAAAAAAATGGCCAATGAAAAGAATTTAAAAAAATTAAAAATATATATATTTAGTCTTCAAACAAGAACATGCTATATTTACTGCTGAAGTGGTGGGGCTGACTAAAAGAGAAATAACAAAAAAGCCATAAAAATAAGGACATACAGTATTAGTTACAGTTTTAGTCTGACGTCAAACGGGCCACGAAAATACAGGTATTGGGCCGCATACGGCCCCCAGGCCGCACTTTCTGAGATATAGGCTGGACTCATTCCATGAATACTTGCAGACCAGCGACACAGTTAAATAGATATCAATACTGTAAAAGCACCAAACACTCACCACCACCTTCAAAAGTGAGGTCATATGTCTCTTAAACTCAACTATTGCTTGTCCTGCCCTCCCTTTGCCTCGCTCTGCTCTTTCTCACCATAATGAGCCATGGGAAGTAGTGCACAGCACTGGAGGCATTTTGAATTGTAACTGTGGTTTGCTCAACACGTTTTCAAGCTAGCCCCTCTTTGGAGAACTGTGTGTTCAGGTGCAACATTACCTCTGTCGTACACGTCCAGAGAAACTGCAGTTCTTGCTTCTCTCCAGGCTTCACATCCAGATCCTGAGACTCAGATCCGTCCATCACAAGGTCAGCAGAACGAGGCCACATTCTGGCTGAGCCTCCTTTAATGAGTGCTGCAAGTGGGGAGTGAACCACCGTCATGTTGGTCTTTCGTTGTACCAGCAAAGGGGTCCCCTGAAGTCTAACTGTGTATATGAGGCAATAGCGTCCCACATCCAGGAAGTGTCCTGGCAGTACAAGCAGAGGTGACTTTGCCTCTTTAAGAGTCATTCCATCTGTGCAGTCAGTGCGGGTGGATAGCTCCCATTTGTGTGTAGTCTTGTACGCAGTGCAGTTGACGTCAACTCTTGCCTCAAAGAAACTCTTTTGAGACCTGGAGACAGTTGTCTGGCTTTGAATGAGAAACACTTGAGGCGCTGAGCATTCAAGTTCTTCCGCCTGGACATGGAGCTGAGTGGACATCGAACTCACGCTGTTGGAGACGTTAACTATGACGCTGTGCTTTCCAGTAACCAAATATGTGTGGTTGACTGAGTTGCAGGCCGTTGTTAATCCTCCTGCTAAATCTCCAAAGTACCATACATACTTTAAATTGTCCCCTCCAGTTACATCTACAGAAAATGTGGCATCATGTCCAACAAATATTCTTTCCGTATGACACGTAATTTGAACGCCCTCAATAGCCCATTCCACTGTCGTGTTCCTTTGCAGCACACTTGTACAAACTCCATTGCTTGCTATAGCACTCACAGTCAGGGATCCATTTGTTGCAGGTGTGAAGGTCACTTCTTGACCTTTGACTGATGTTGGGTGACCCTCCAAGCGAAATAACCATACATAATTGAGAGGATTCTCAGTGTCAGCATCTGCCTTGAAAGCTAATGGTTGTAGAGCTGGCATCGTTTCTGGAACACTGTTTACAAACTTCAGGCCTTTAATACTCTCCACGACCACAATTTCAGATGACACTTCGGCACTGCTAACCAAGTTATGCGCTCTAAGGGTCACTTGATATCTCCCTGTTGTTAGACCTGATGTGTTGTAGTGACCACCAACGACAATCTGACTACAGAACCAATCGTTCTTGATAAAAGTCAAAACAAAAGTAACATTGCTACCTCTCGCGACGGCATATGCAAAGCTCGCCTGTTCCTCTGTGCAGACTGCTGACTTGCTAATGTTAAGTTCTAAACCTTGAATCGGATTCTGCACAGTGATCGAGCGCGACACAACTTGCCAACTTATTCCATTAGACACGTTCAAACTGACCTCATAGACACCTTCTTCAGAAAGAGTGTGTGCAAACGTTCTGGTATAAAAACATGTAGCAGAAACATTCCACTTCCAGTGAAGGTCGCTCCCTTTGTGGGACTCTCCATGAAACCAAACATCTGTGCTTTGATTGGCATAAAATGGGGGCATGTTGCCATCGACCTTGAAATCTACTCCATCAACCTTCTCCTGAACACGAAACAGTTTGGTGTCGTTCGACTGGCTGAGGATGTTTTTAACAGAAGCTGTTACGTGGCAATAACCTATGCTCCTGAATGAGTAGAGAAGGTATGGGACGGGTGTCTGCAGAGGTGGTGCACCACAAACATACCAGAAGTAGTCCAGGTCAGAGCCGGTGACAACAGACACGGAGATATTGACGCTTTGGTCAAGCGCCACTATACTAGTTTGCATCGCCATCTGTGCACTTGAAGCAGGTTGAACTGCCACAACAGACGTTGTAACCAAGGTCTCACCTATCTGGTTCAAGGCTCTGAGCTGAACGCTCACGCTTCCCGGTGTTTTCACCACCAAACGAAACATCCCACCTGATCCAGTGAGCAGCGTTTGCGTGTTAAGATGCGTGGACAGCCAGTGGTAGGTGACATTGGAGCCTTTAACAACCGACGCGATAAACAAAACCTCCTGTTGAGTCGGAATAAACTTGTTGTCAGTCCAATTTAAGCAGCGAATGCTTACATTTTCAATCCTTTCAAAGACGTCCACTGACAGTGTAGCTTCCTTCACGTTCTCGTAGCTCTGAGCAATGACCTTGATCTCATGCACCCCAGGGAAAGGGAACGAAAATCTCAACTGGTCGGTGTTCTGATGGATAACAGAAGATCCATCCACTGTCCAGTGGTAGGTAGCACCGCTTATTCCACTGCTGACTGCTGTGATGAGAGTGTCTTCATGGGCGACTGCGTATGGCTGGGACAGCTGCAGTGAGAGGTCTAAGAGAGGTGGAACCACATTCACTGTCAGCCTTGTTGACTCTTGGCTCACTGCATTAGCAGCCGTGACGGTAACAGTGAACTCTCCAGTTGACGCAAAGATGTGCGACACGTTCACAGAGTGCTGTAATGGGGTACCATCCCTAAAATCCCAACTAAAGGACACATTGCTACCGATGCAAGTGGTAACCCAAAACGCTGCGCTGGTGTTAACCAACACTGTGTTGGTTTTGTTACCATGTGTCACTGCCAGTTTACCCACTGGAGTTTGAACAGAGACACTAGCTGTGGCTGTTTTGTTGCTGACTAGGTTGCTTGCCGTCACAGACACGACCACAGGACCCTCTTCTGAGAAGGTATAACATTTTTCTGGTTGCTCTGTATTCTCAGTCTGACCGGACAAACTAGCTGTCCACTTGAATCGACAGCCGTTTATCTTCTCAGGGAACAACAACGCCCGAAAACAAACTTCTTCCTCGACTTTTGCCAAATACTTTGAAGGTTGTAACTCCATTTTACTGATGGGAGTTTGAACACAGACATCAGAAGTGTAAGACACTGATGTGACTGGACTGATCACAGTGACGTTGACAGGGAAGACTCCCTGATGAGTGAATCTGTGGTCCACTGAGGATGATCCAGTCACAACAGCTAATGGTGACCCATCTCCAAACAGCCAATGAAAAGCAAATCCAGACACATTCCCACTGACCTGTGCAGTGAGTTCTACCGTCACTTCAGCCATGACACACCCAGTGGGCTGGATTCCACCTATAGCTAACCGAAAAACCTCAACAAAGATGGATTGATTCGCTTGGCTGACCTGATTGAAGGCAGTCACTTTGACTTCATATCTCCCTGGAGACTTGTATACATGTGAAGTGAAACCTTCTGTGAGGTTGCGTCGCACAAACCCATCTCCAAAGGTGAAGTTCCACATGAGTGCTGTACCTCTGACAACTTCCGCCTTGAATTCAGTCACAGAGTTCAGCTCACTCGCACCACTGTGGGTGACGCTCAGTCCAGATATTCTTTCCACAACTTCCACCACGAGCCACGCTGTCTGCACAGACACAGTGTTGTTGGCTCGGACTGTGATGTTATAGACGCCGGCAGATAAGAAAGTGTGAGTGATGTTGGAATGGGTGACATGGACTTCCCCTGTGTCATCGCTGAGGTTCCACGTGTAGACGACATGATCCATGCCTGGCTCTGTTTCAGATTCCAAAAGTAGGCTCTCACCAGCAGTGGGGTAGAGTGGGGTGCAGGAAACATGAAGGTGACTTATGTGTGGACGGACTTCAATTCTCATTGACTTGTTTACGGTTTCATAAAGATTGGCCACTTGCACGTGAATCGTGAAGTTACCTGTGAAAGAATAGGAAAAAATTGTAACCAGCATTTGCAATAACCTCACCAACTCTACGTATAGAAGACACAAGCTTTGTCAGTAAATGTTAATGTGTCAGAATGACACTTGTCCAAGTCTATATGGTCCTTGTCTGAACAGGTGTTGATAGGACTCTTTTCAAAGCAGGGTCTAACTCTTGCTATAGCTATTCTTATGGGTTATGAATTTAATCTGAGAAGAGTGATGTTGACACCTGTTGAGATACGGACCATATGGACTTGGACAAGTGTTAGTTTGAGATTATAACATTCACAGTGTTCAGTGGAAAAACCCTATTGTGATCATGAGTCTATTCCAGTTTTAATATACTGCTGTACTGTCTCTGTCTATACCCTTAACATAAGCGGGTATGAACATTACACATAGTGTGAAACCACCACAGGCATAGAAATAAAACAACGTAACAAACTTTTGATTATCTTTTAAAAATCTAAATTGATAAAGGCGTCATAATGCATTTCTGCCAGGTCCCTGAGCGTTTAATAACAAAAAAATTGATTTATTTACTTGGACCTTGGAGAGGAACTGCAGAAAGTGGGTGGGCAAAACTATTTTTCTTTTCAAAATATTGCATTGTATATGCTCTATTTGGAATAGATACATCATATGTGATAACCTGAAATACATTATTAATCAGTTGGGAAACATTTTAGTAAAAAAATAAACAAGTTAAAAAAGTAAAATTGAAAATCATGGGTGTGCTAAACACTAAAACCATTATTATAAATATATTTTTGGGGATTAAGCATGAATTTTTCAAAGTGACTTGGTCTACTATAGAGTCATGAGTGAGTATGACTCACTAATCTGAACATACTTAACTTGCACTGCACAGAATAACAGACCTGCTTAAGTCTACAATTATGAATTTACTGTCAGAAAATAAATAGGTCGATGTGTGGCAGAGAAGTATATAATACATGTCTTAGCGACAAAAATGTGTTCAGTGTATTGAAAATATGAATAGGAGACACAACCCAAGAGCAGAGCCTAATCTTAGCCGTCTGCAAACTACTGTAAAAATATTTCATCGATGTGTTTCACGGTGTACCTGCAGACCGATAGGTGTAGTTGACCATGTCTTCAACAGACATCTGCTTCAAGTTTCCCCCCGTCAGCTCCTCACTGGTCTCACTCCCCACTGGCTGCTTGTGAATGATATCATTGCTGGCATCGCCAAAATTCCACCTTCATGTGATGTCAATTGAAAAAAGAAAACGAATTTCATCACTCTGATTTTTCGTCAACCATGTTTTATAAAAGAGAAAGGAAGGTCCACTACCGTAAGGTGATGGGGAGGGATGCATCCGCCCTGACGTGAAGCTTGTAAAGGTTGGACTCATTCACAGCAACTGCTTTCCTGGGCAAAATTATTTCCAGCTCCGTAAACGGCGTCGGTTCCTCTGCTCTCAAGAGAATGTCTTTGGTTTTTGAGCTAATGGGGTTGAACGCTGTCACCTAAGAGGAGATGAGTTAAAGCCTAAAACTGTTCTGCCCACCAAAATTGGTTCTGGAATTTACCTTCAGCTTGTAGACGTCAGCTTTCTTTAACACAACACTGTACGATTCCCCTTCGTGTGCAAACGTCTCCAGGTCATCAATAACCCACGAGAATCTCACAGATGTGCCGCCATCAACTTTCGCTGTGAATGACTGAGAGAAAGCTGAGAATTGCAGTGAATCTGAAAAGACAGGTTTGCGTCAATAAATGAAATCTTACCTGAGGAAGATCTACGATCATCCTGAGATGAGAATTTGGGGAAACGTTCAGGCCTGTCACTGGCTCATAGCCACAGATATCTACACTGATACGCTGAGCAGTGAGATCATTTTGGGCAAGGATCATGAGGGTCTGAACCCCCTCTGACTTTAAAGTGAGAGAGGCAGAAGAGAAGTGTGCGTTATCCGACTCTCTTTCACATCCAGACTCGACGACTGCTGCGGGACACGAGGGGAGGAAGGGACGTTCGGTTTGAAGCCCCGGTGCTGACCATGAGCACTTGGTGTCCTCTGCAGACAGTATCTTCACCACAATGATTGTTGGGACGTTGACTTGGACATGGATCTGGTTGTTTTCATCTGGGAGAGGGTGTATCACGTGAAGGCTGAGGGAGTTGGACCTTAGATTGGGACTTGGACCAGTAGTCAGCCCCCGAGGCGTCTCAGTTTGAGTGAGGCCAAATATATCTTCGTGCCCGGTGCTTCCATGTAGCACGTCCACGTATAGCATCTTCAGATTGCACACCACACCGTCTACCCACTGGCCCCCACTTGGCATGGAAGTGAGACCCCCCGCCCACCAGCCGTCCCGCTCTGCACCTCTGAGAGACAGATAACTTTGGCGCCACTGAGAATCAAGGGAGGAGTTGAGGCAGTGTATGAAGGATCCAGGGCTGCCAGTGTGCTGTACCGCTACAATATCATCAGGATACACAGAGATAGCTGCATCAGGAAGACGCACCTGTACAAAGAGGAAAATACAAGATCAGAAAAGGTTTCAACACCATGAACTGAAATGGACTTGACTATAACTAGAGACTGAAACTCCAACGTAAGGTAAAATAAGGGGTGAAATTTCAGGACAAAAGCAGGCCAGCAAACAAGAAACTGGAAGTGGCTCAGACATTAACAGACATACTTGTAGCCAGATGGTACCAGTATCTAAAAACTCCCTATAGGGTATTAGAAACTGAGCAGGGAGCAGAAACCAAAGGGGATTGAGGGAAGAGTCAGAAGTGTATTACAAAAAAAAAAACATCTGGAGTGAGTCTTGACATTTCACATAATGTCACCATTTTATCTCCATTTTCATGCTAACAAGTAGAACTGTCTATATTGTGCTTGCAGAGTTTCAGAGTCCTGTATTAAAACAAGCAACGTAATATGAAATATAGGGTTTATCTCATGAACAAGGCGTGGCTGCTGTCCTTGCATGTCTTGATGATGTCATTAAGTTGGATGGCAAAAATTTTTCAGCTGAAAAAAAAAACCGAAAAAGGAAATATTACTGTTTCCCTCACCAAACTGCCCTCGCTCCCCTGATAGCAGCCTTGTCCCCTGTCCAAATGTATAACTCCTGTAGCCCGAAATCTTGCCATCCTATTTGACTACTCCCTTTCTTTTGACCCTCAAATAAAAAAATTAAAAAAACAGTCCTAACCAGTTTCCTCCAGATGAAAATGATCTATGAAATCAAACCCATCACCTGGCGACTTAGAGAAAATAATTCATGCGTTCATATACTCCTGTAACACTCTCCTCACTGGCATCAACAAGAAAACTCCATCAGGCCTCCAGCTGGTCCAGTGGCAGCACATCATTCCACTGTTGGCCTCTCTGCTCTGGCTCCCTGTCCACTTTAGCAGTGGTTTTAAGACTTGACTGCTAACTTTTAAGGCCCGTCTTGACCTGGCCTCAGACTATATTGTAGAACTGTGGACCCCCTAGAAGCCAGACAGACCCTCAGATCCTCAAGTGGGTCTCTGCGAGTTGTCCCAAAGTCTAGACATGAAAACGTGACAGTGCCTTCACTCTGGAACAGTCTGCCCAAGGAGATCCCAAACACAACATGCACCGCCACCTTTAAGTCCCTGCTAAAAACTCACTTTTATTGGTTTGTATTTGTCAGCCGCCCAACATTTCCATAGCTCTTGCTCACCGTAGGCCTAACTGTCCACCTTCGTGGTCGAGTGAGTACAAACATTCCTCACTGGATTGCCTGCAAAGCACTTTTTGAGCAGCATTCTAAATAATGCTTTATTATTATTATTATTATTATTTAAGTTATTGACTAGTTTGGGGAAGGTGTTTTGCCCATTTGTGTGACCAATGAGGTATGGTTGTTAGAGGCCATGAGATGATGGATATGAGTGGCCCTCTAGTCTTTTAGACTACTTGTTACAGAGTACAGAGTTTGTTCAAAACCCATAGAAAAGGCTTTGTCCCTGAACTTGGGGTGTTATTATTATTGTCCCACCCCCGCCAACTACCACCACCCAGCACATTGACACAAACATGGCAGCAAAATAAGGACAGCAACACTAACTTCTTTAAGTCTAACTTCTCTAGCAGTCCTGAAAAGGGTTGAAGTGTTTCGTAGATTCCACCTCATGTACTTACTTTTACAGTAGTGAGGTGGGACAGGGGGCTGAAACTTAGCGGCAGGTCTGCGGCCAGGTGGTAGTATGGAGGAATTGCAGGATACCGGGGTGGTAATGTGAAGCCCCGATCCTGGGCTGATGTTATGTACGGACTGCAGGGAGAAGACGTGGGAATGCAGGCCTCCAGTAGATGGCACCAGAACATGCCTAAACTACAGGCTCCGGTCGTGTTGCACAGTGGAACCGCTGAGCAGCAGCTGAATGGATTCATGAGAGAGCTGCAACCTTCAACACACATTAGACTCTATTAGGAAGTGAACTTCAGTAAATATCAGTGTTTGGTTTTGTACCTGGGGGTACAAGGTGGTGGTTGGGGTTGCAGTAGGGTCGAAGGATCTGAAGGCGAGCACGAGTGGAGACGGCACTGGGCTGGACCACCAGCTCCAACGCTGTGAGCTGACCTGCATGGCTGAACCACAACCCAGGAAACAGCTGCATCTGAGGAGGGAGTGGCCACACTTCTCAGTGGAAAAATAGTTTAGAGCGCATCATCTTATGAAGAGCAAAATTAGAATCATGATTCCACACTTCCAATTGTACGATTCTTAACAACGAAGTGAAAGGACTAATGACTAAGTGTCGACACTGACCTCCACTTTTGCTGGTCCACTGTCCGGGACCATGGTCAAAGGCTCCATCTGTACTTGATTGTAGACGCCCGTCATGTGAAGCAGTCCAACTAAGAAATCTTCTGAAGAAAGTGAGGTCCCTGCAGAAATACGTTAAAAATCATGACGTTTTTACATTGATGTTTCTCCTCTCATTAACTTACTGGGCATTTTCTTTTCACAAACAGAGCGATATGGAGCAGAGCATGGAGTCTTCCTCCAATGGTCCGGTGAGCCCAGAAGCATCTGCGTACACAATCCTGGGTCCTGTTCCTGGTCAGAACCTTCTCTCTCTGAGCTTCTGACCCAAACCCATACAGAAGCTTTCCTGAATCCATGAAATAATCTATATTAAGTCCACAGTATTGCAGTATACTTCATGAAACACTGTCGGTCGGGTTTACTCACAAGGGAAAGAAGCTGTGAATGAGGTCTTGCACCTCTGGACCATCAGCAGCTGCCAAATCACCTCCTTCAGTCAAACAGTCGTCCATCGCTTCGGGCCATGTAGACGACGTCTTTGAGAGCCAGTAGCATTCGAGGTTGGACAAGCTGACATGAGACCCTTTCGGACAAGGGAACTCATCTGCAACAATTCCAGATCGACGTGCACAACTTTAAACACTCACAAAGTGGGGAACGCAGAACAATGAGCGCTCTCACCTCCAGCCGAGGGAATGACCACCACCAATAGGATCCAAAGTTGTGAATGAAGTGCGTCAGTCATTGCCATCTTCTTCCTTAGCATTCAGAGAGTTGTGCAGAAACATATTCCCTGTCCTTCCAGTGTCTGATCCTAAATCAGATCTGCGCTCTCACTGACTGTCTCTCATCCTCCCAGCCTCTCTGCTTCCATGAGTTATGTGGCTACCATTGTTTTGTGGGCCTTCCCCTCAGAGCTTCACTTTGTCTCTGAGCAACAGCTTTAGTGGACTCAGGCTGCTCATTAGCATGTTGTAAAACAGCGGAGTTCAAGAGAGTCAGTTTTGATCACTCTCAGAGTCTGACGATAAACAGCATAGTACCTGAAATTGGTATAAAAGTATGGTGTAGCTTTAGTGCACAACTGTTGGAGAATGTGTTTTTTTTCCCCACAGGAGACAGAGACACAGAAAGGAGAAGCACTTTACAAAGGAAAGATGCCATTTGTGTTGCCCGGAGAGACGGCACATAAAGTTGGAGACAGTGATAAGACGACAATAGCAGGGGATTGTGAGTCCGTTGCTACGGCAACAGTTGTGTCTTGAGGCGCTGAAAAGCCTCTGGAGTTCATGTCACTTTGATTTTGTTTTCATCATAAGCCGCATGATCAGGGCGGATAGGTAGACCATTTCAACGTTCAACATTTCTGTCAGTTCAACTTTTCTTTTTTATCATCTATTGCAAGCCGTTTGTAAGGAATGAAGTTACACAAATTATATTAAACTGAGTGAGAACGTGCCCTTAAACTAATAGTATCAGTGGCAGAATAGTAAACTATATAAGAATGAAAATTAAAAAATGAATGAAATTATAACCGTTATACCTCGAAATATAGCACGACAGCATTGTTTGAGAGAGGTTTCGCAAGAGCAACGTCATATATACAAACAGCTGTTACTGAAATCGTAGCCTCGAGTGAATATTGGCACTACGTTTATAAGAACACTAGAGGGAGAAACTGAGTCAACTCATTGAATTGAATGAGCACAAAAAGAACGGCGAAGAAGCACGCGCAAACAGGAAGAAGGAGGCAGCTGCTGGTACCAAATATTTGGTAAATAAAACGGCGTTACTCATTTTAACTTTCAACTGTTTACGCTTACATTAACGTAGAACCATTCGATGCATGCATTAGACCTTTTGTTTGACGGCGAATAGTCCCTGGTTGTTGCTGCATGAGATGGTATTTGTGTGAACGGAGGCAAAGCAGATTAGCTCTGAGCAAGATTGTTTACTTCAATGACACCAACTAAATACAGATTGTTTTATTCGACGACATGTATTTATGCATTCAACTATATGTATCGGATACTTCTATTTTTTCTTTTCAAATCGTTACGTCGTTTGATAACCAATGACTATCAGGTGAATCCGTTTGCTTACTAGGAAAGCATTTCAACTATCCGTTCGATGCAATGCGTACGTCCTTTTGTCCTCCTTGGTAAAAGTCCAGTGGACTATTGCGTCATTGTGGAGTAACTGAGTTAACGGAGCTGCTTAGAGAATGACGACTTGATACAACTTTGTTGCTACGGAGTTCATATGAAAACCTCTGCTGAATCTAACGGTAAATGATGTTTCAACAGCAGGTTCTATGCTTCGTCTGAGAACCTCTGAAGAAGAAGAAAAGAGCAGTGAAGTGTCGCAGCTCAGACTGGTGGCGTTTCAAAACGATGACAGACTCCTGGATGAGATGCTCTGCCAGGAAATCTACAAGAAAGTCATCAACTGCCGGGGTGGCTGGGGCATCGCCGGAACGCCGTTGCATGCCGCCGTGTCTAAAGGTCACCTCAGCTGCCTTCAGGTGCTGCTGAACCATGGGGCACTTCTGGATTGTGTGGACGTGAAGGCCCAGACCCCGCTCTTTGCAGCGGTCCGTGGAAAATACCTCGACTGTGTCTTAGCTCTGCTCAGAGCTGGCGCCAACCCCAACGGCAGCTCCTCCAACAACTGCTCTCCTGTGCTCACTGCTGCTCGGGAGGGCGACGCGGAGATACTGAAGCATCTGCTTCAACATGGTGCTGAAGTCAATTCCCGTTCCAAGGTCCTGCTCTGGACGTCCAGCGCCAGAGTCTCAAGCGGACCGCTGTACTTGGCTGCTGTTTACGGACACATGGAGTGCTTTAGACTGCTGTTGCTCTACGGGGCCGACCCAGACTACAACTGCACTGATGCAAAGCTGCTGAGTTCCATAAAGCAGCCCAAGACAGTGCTGGAGATGTGCCTGAGGCATGGCTGCGGCGTGGAGTACATCCAGCTCCTCATTGACTTTGGTGCAAACGTCTACCTCCCCACGCTGATCATTGAAAAGTCTACAAAGCAGAATGAAGCTGTGGAGCTGCTTCTGCATGAGAGAGGTAACTTTTTTTTTCCACCTAAAAAAGACCCCCAAATCACCCAAAGGACAATTTGCCTTTAATAATGTTATATTTTAGTAGCAATAAATATAAACAACAGTCCACTAAACAAGCATGAAGAAGAACTTTTTGCGTGACAAGGAAAAGTTAGTACTTTCAACACAATGTAACGACTGCTGTGAGGAAAGTGGCTTTAAAGCCGCAGGACTTATTGTGTAGTAATTCAGGCTGCAGCAGCAATTAACTTGTAACATGAATTGTTAATGCCTGCAGGAACTCCAAAGGCCTTGACATCACAGTGCCGACTCGCAATCCGAAAATACCTCAAGAAGATCAACAAGATTCACCGCATCGAGCAGCTGGGGATGCCGCCGAGCCTCATGAACTTTTTGCAATATAAGCCGCTGACTGTTGCCATTGTGTAGCTAAATCTGAATCATAAAAATGTTTCTATCGGCTGCAGAGCTTGTTGTTCTTGTTCTCCTGAGTCTGCTGTCTTTTTCACTGGCTGTTTGTGTGCACTTGTACGCGAAAGCTGCCTATTAAAAGACAACGTGTCAGTGTTTACTTCAACTTCAAGAGTCAGATGATTGTCACACGTTTTAAGCTCCTCTGAGGACTTTACAGCTGAACAATTGTAGCACACACAGGAAGCACATTCTGCAGTGGAGCAAGAGGCTTAAAATGCTACATTTGCGTCCAGTGTGGAGATTTCAGTTGCGAGAGGAAAGAGTTAAACCTGTAAACAATAAGTATATTATAATATATAATGTAGTGCAAGTATATCGTACTATATTTGGGTAAAACCTGAGTTTACAAAAAGCGGAAAATTGAGAAAAAAATGTACAGGTTGTCAAAATATAACAAAAATAGTGCATGACAATATAACACAGAGCAAGAATGGCAAATAAAATAAGAATGTACTTAAAGCTAAAAAATAACTGGTCTGATGAAACGTATTTTTCAAAAGGTGGCGCTCATGGATAAAAAAAAAAAACACAAACTAAAATGAATAATAAATGAACAAGTCATTTATATAACATACATGCTAGGTTTAAAGTTAAACATTCGATTCCAGATAATAAATAAACCAAAGGTGGTAACTGCTCTGAGGCCCGCTTATGATATGACAGAGAACATAAGAGTCGCATGTTTGCTTCACTGTTTAATTACATAAACACTTGCCATGTAATAGGACGAATTACTCGATTTTATGCAATTCTTCCTTCCGACCAGTAGGTGACAGTACAAAATAGGAAGAAGGCACTACATTCTGTGAGGAATCAGTCCTCAGAATTCAAGAATTGTGAGACAAGAACTTCGTTGACAGGAAAAAAAAAACAGTAAATAACATCACAAATGAGTTGCATGACTCAAACTGTCCTCCTACTACAAAAATAAGCAACTTCAAATTCCTTTGGCTTCTGTTAATACGTGGAGTATCGTAGTGTTCATACGATAAATCACTCTCCTGTTTCACAAAGTAAAACACTCAACTGCATGAATATCTGGAGCCCTTAGATGGTCTGAAAGTAAAAACAAATACCTACTTCAAGTGCAGTCCTTTCCCCCCTAGTATTACTTGAATTAAATACACAATTAGTTTTTCAGATTTGGTCCCTTTTTTTCTTCAAAGCAGCACAGCACTCATATCAACAGTATGAGGCCATTGTCTTGGTGGTTTCAGCCCAAGCCGACGTCCAGTGACATCATCACTACAAAGCCGAGGATGGAGGTCCAAGAGGCCAGCTTCCCGTTGCCACTGGTGATGTGAAGTCGAGAGAAAAATAAGCTTGAATGAGAAGAGAAAAACACTGGTTTTTCAAAGCGTTTCTCACCTGACTTGAGCCTCAGGGATGATGTCATCCACCACAACATAAACCATGGCTCCAGCTGCGAACGCCAGCGCGTACGGCAATAGTGGCTCGGCCACGACGACGGCGAAGGCCCCCAGCAGCCCGGCCAGGGGTTCCACCATGCCGCTCAGCTGGCCGTACCTGCACAAGCACCACGATTTCCATGACGCAGCTGCTTCAGTTGAAGGAATCACTACAGCTGATTCTTACCAGAAGGCTTTCCACGTAGAGACGCCTGAACCCCGCAGCGGCAGGCTCACCGCCAGGCCTTCTGGGAAGTTCTGGATTCCAATACCGATGGCCAAGTTTCTATTTGGAAATGCAGGCTCCCGTTGAAATGAATGCAGCTCTCAAACAAATGCAATGCATTTTGAATAACAATCAACCGCATTCTGGTTGGGTGGAGTTGCGATACCAAATTATGACCACTAGATGTCAGCACCCCACAAGTCGCCTGCGGTTAATATCTGTTACAGATTCCTTAAAAAAACAGAAACCACTCGTCACAGCCGAAGCATATAGACCTTTCCAGTCACTATCAACACCTGATGGTATTCACCTCAGCTGGAAAAACACGCCATGAAAGGCTTATCGACCCAACTCACTTTAGCGCCACTAAAATCCCCACAATTGTTGTCACTGCTGGATCCTCTTGTAGTTAGAAGTAACACATGCTTGGTAACACAAATTAACTACTAGTAGACTGACTACTTACTGACTTATGGTTATTACTCGCAGGGTAAAATCTAGTCATTATTTAACAAGACACTGATCAATACTTTATATTGATTAATTACTGGCTGCTAATATACAGTACATATGTGGAAGTATTTTATATGGGGTAATAAATGTTCCCTTGTCTAAAGTAAAGTAAATAAATCCAGCATTTGCGTGTTTGAAGACAGGAATCAGTATAAGTCGAACTCAATTTGCCTAGTCATTTCAGGCAGCCTGTTACTTTTATTCAGCTCGGAATTGAATTCAATATTAATTTAAAGCACATTAAAAACTAGAGCACCATCAGCGTGTGTTGACATCATGACATATGACGATACATATTCAGATGGCAGATCTTAAAATTCATCTGTCAGAAAACAAACCACAATCCTGGCGGATGGATTCAAGGCATTGTTAACCAACACTGTATGCAGTGCCAGTATAATGTCCAACTCGTAGTGTCATCTCACTGGTTTACATTAAATTGTGTTTCCGACCGGTAATTTCGCCGATTATGTTCCATATTTGCAGATTCTCAAACCTTTCACAACCGTATTTTGGCAATGGCGGTTGCCGTATTTATTTACAGCCGTAACCTCGCGGTAATTGATGGGATGTCTGATGCTGATGAGAGGAGGAAACCGTACCGTTCAATCGTTCACAAAACTAACCCATTGCTTTCTAATCGGAGGAATATTTGGCGCTCCTCTCCCCGCCCTCCCGCAAAAGGCAAGCGGATGAACACACAGCCCTTCCAGAATGAGAGCAAAATAGCTTAACAGGGATCAAAATTCGAGGAGTTCTATTTATTTAGTCAAGCAACGATCCTTTATACATGTATAGTTTGAATGAATGAATGCTGTGGTTGCGAAAGTTTAGAAAACCATCACAGCTGATACAACCGCATGCTTAGCTTGCATCAATATATGAAAGCCTTGCACGTGAGTCAAATAAGGTTATTTGACTCAGATGCTTGTTTATTTGTGGCTTATCAAGTTATTTTGGTACAAACAGATGTTTACAGCTTTGTTTTTTACAAAGCAAGTTGTTAGTTGTCAGTCGTTGACATGGGGGTTGGGGGCGGGGTTTTGGACACCCTGTATCAAAATCCTAGCTAAAAGCCTGTCTGGGACCTGAATTCAAATAAAAGTCTGTGAGCATATTTCTGCTTCTGTGTGCACTATTTGTGTTTTCCCATCTAAAAAAATGAATTATAAAAACATATTGCCATGTTATGTAAGACAGTCAAGCCACCAATCAAATAATGATTTCAAAGGTACCAAAAAACATAATTTATTACTGAATGTTTTAGGGAGGAAAAAAGGCCTTGTAGTTCTGGAGACATGAATAATCACCTATATGATGTTTCCACTAGACTGATTCATTTGGGTGTTTGTGAGCAGCATAGTTTTCAGGCTGGGGTGAAAACAGGCCAACTCACCCTGCAGGGTTAGAATAGTGGGGGACATGCCAAATAAATAAAAACATTTTGATGTATTTTGTATCATCTTCTTGTGCATTTTTCAATGCCAACTTTGCCAGTGAAAGTTGCCACTATTCTGTCCCCATATAACCCAGGAGTGATGTCATTTGGGAGGTGTTCTGCAGTTGCCTGTGAATTTAGAAAAGGTTTGAAGGTCTGGCTTCTCACTGCAGCTGCTCACCTGTGCAGCACTGTTCAGCACTAACTAGCTCTAAAACCAAGGTATTTTATCCAACATAGTTTAGGTGCTTATTTTGACGGATAAAAATACTGTTAAAATGAGCATTTAACATTGAAACAAGGATTTCATTGAGATTACTAATAACTTTGAAGGAAGAAAAACACAAAAAATCAGATTAGTCATTTTAATGCTGTATTTTCAGAAACCTAAAAACTAAAAGGTTATGTTTAGAATTAATATAGTAATGAGTAATGAGTTTCGAGAGCCTGGATAAAAATGTAAGCTGATTCAGATCGACTATAAATATGATCATTATAAAGCTGCCATGCAACTGTGCTGCACATCATGACAAAAGTCCTACCTTGCACTTTCAAAAGTTGCAGACGTCGTCTTTCCTATGGCACCAAACCCAACCCCTACAGCCAAGCCCTCTGTGGACAGAAGAGAGAAGTTGCTTCACCAGAGTTTGACACACTGAGTCACTTTAACTTCAGGCAAGTAAGGACGCAAAGAAGAGCTCCAGAAATAAAATGCGATTCCTATTGAAGGGTTGTGTTTAAGTACAGCACTTTTATCTAATAGCAGCATTCATATAGGAGCCTGGAGTGCACTTCACAGTTTCCACACACCAGCCTCTGATTTTCAAGTGTTTAAGTCCAAAAATGAAAAAAAGAAGTGCAAGAAAGACACAGTCATTGTATATACTGCCAACCTATTATGCAAACCTGTTCTTCAGGATATGTCAAGTGAAGAAGACTCATCTTTCCTCATCACCTTGGAGGTTTTAGTGGTAAAGTAGTTTAGTAGCAAAGCAATGTTGACAGTTCAAAGGATGAATTGAAAATGTCAGAACAAGACCACTGGAAAACGTATAAGCATAAGTATTTATTTGATTTACGATTGATATTTCATCCATGCTATATGTCTTGTACTGTAGCATATTTGACAATAAAGCTGATCTACCTCATTTATTTATTTTAATGCATGGAGCATAACAGTCAATCCCTAACTTGGGTGGAGCACGGACTGATCAAAGCTAGAGTACAAGCCTGACCCTACAAGCTAATGAGATGTTTAAAAAAATAAAAAAACTTTGAGGCGTAATGAGGTGAAAATTGTTTCTTTTCAACAATGACCTCCAGTTTGACCTCATGATTCAAGCATATTGTAAAAATCCAACTCACTTATGCAGAGTCCATCTGTCAGATTCACCTCATACATGTGTGGGAAGAATGACTGGGATCCACACTAAGGTATACACTTGAATACTTCCAAAATAATCATTTTCTTGCAGCAATTCTGTACTTCAAGTCGCCAAAGCTTGTCATATTGAAGCGATGACACCTCATTTCTCAAGACAGATTTGTTTTAAGGAGTGGGTGAAAAAATTAAATTCATCAACAACAAAAATGAAAAATCCTCTGCCAAAGAAATGTATGTTATTGTGGAGACAGGAAAAGAAATGAAACAAGTTGAGTGAAGCTAATGTGGCTCAGTGGACTGTTACATCTTGCAAGTTTAAAGCTCAACAAACCTACTTCATTCATGCCTGCCTGTGCAAAAGCTACTGTTGGGTTTCCTTTATTTTATTTGTACCTCCCACTGTGATGTAAGCTAGAGACATTATTTTGAGCCTTATTTAGGTTCTTTCTGATAAGATATTTATGACTGACTCCTGAAACTCTTTACTTCACTCTTCACCTACCTGCGCATGCGTCCTGACCCGACACACTGAAGTGCCACCTAAGATTCACATACAGTACTGTCACTGCCAATGATGCCTCCAGATTCAGCTGACAGCTGAATCTCCCTCTTCTCCTGCTCAGCTACGCCTTTAAGGCAATTCAACAATTCTTATCTTTCCTCCAGCATGTCTGCAATCACAGACACACTGATGCAACAGCCGTGGAGAGACCGAACACAAGGATAAGAGCTAGTTTTGCTCCTAAAACTTCATGCTGAGACCAAGAAAGTTTGGGGGACTGCCAAAGGCTGCGGAGCAGAAAAAAAGTCTACCGCAAAGCAGACATCAAATTCTTACGTAGCGCCGCTTGAATTACACCACATTGTTTGTTTATACATTTTTGATGAGCAGCACAAAATATTGCCAATCATCTGGAATAAAATTTGAATGCCGCTTGAGCAATGAACTTGATGAAATTCAAGTTTAAAAATGCAGAGAGGTTTAAATGACAAATATACAGTTAGCATGTGTTCAGTCACCTCTCTGCTGTGATGAAGAAAGAGCTGAGTGAAAAGGAGAATCTCTCAACTTAGTGGGCGATCTACAATCCCACCTAGTCTCCCCTATGCTCATGAACTATGTTTGCTCAGATAAAAGCATGTGAAAATTATTTTCTCTGTGTGTTATCTGGAGTGTCCTCAAGAGGAGGAGTGAGGAGCTCATTCATCAGGGGAAAAAAATCACACAGAAGCCAGGTGGAGGTGGGACGGCCGCGTTTTTAGGATGGCTCAGGGGTATGTCACGGGTCCAGGCCTGGCCAATGGGAGAGACCCTCACGGAGAGACTCCAGATATCGGAGGGATGGATGGATGGATGGAGGGAGGGAGGGCAGGAGGGATGGATGGATGGTGAGTGGGTGGGTGGGACTGAAGGAGGGAGGGAGGGGTGGATTAAGGGAGGGAGGGATGAGAGAGGGATGGAGGGATGGATGGATGGCGAGAGGGAGGGAGGAAGGGAGGGAGGAACGAACGAACGGACGGACGGACGGATGGATGAAGGGGGGATGGAGAGAGGGATGGAGGGATGATAGCTGAGGAAGAGATGAAGAAAGGGAGGGAGTCAGGAATGGATGGATGGATGGATGGATGAAGGGGGGATGGAGAGAGGGATGGAGGGATGATGGATGAGGAAGAGATGAAGAAAGGAAGGGAGTCAGGAATGGATGGATGGATGGATGGATGAAGGGGGGATGGAGAGAGGGATGGAGGGATGATGGATGAGGAAGAGATGAAGAAAGAGAGGGAGTCAGGAATGGATGGATGGATGGATGGATGGATGGATGAAGGGGGGATGGAGAGAGGGATGGAGGGATGATAGATGAGGAAGAGATGAAGAAAGGGAGGGAGTCAGGAATGGATGGATGGATGGATGGATGGATGGGGGGATGGAGAGAGGGATGGAGGGATGATAGATGAGGAAGAGATGAAGAAAGGGAGGGAGTCAGGAATGGATGGATGGATGGATGGATGGGGGGATGGAGAGAGGGATGGAGGGATGATAGATGAGGAAAAGATGAAGAAAGGAAGGGAGTCAGGAATGGATGGATGGATGGATGGATGGATGGATGGATGAAGGGGGGATGGAGAGAGGGATGGAGGGATGATGGATGAGGAAGAGATGAAGAAAGGAAGGGAGTCAGGAATGGATGGATGGATGGATGGATGCACAAACAATTGTTTTCAGAGGGAGGCAAAACATGCCAAAGACGAAGCAAGGCGAGGCAATGACACACTATTAGCCTGACGCCTGTGGAGCTGCAGATCTCAAAAGCCCAAAAGCCATTTCATCCAAGCATAACATGTGGTGTTTTTTGATGATCACAACACACACTTCTAACCAACTCCCTCTTGACACAGTATAGTGCAGACACAGCATCACTATCCAGGGATATAACCATTTTATTTCACTGTGAGACCCGCCTTCTCATTCTTCCATCTTCTTTCCCAGTTGTAACAAATGCAACGGGGCCTGGAGATGCTCCATTTGTGCTGAAAAACCTGCTTACTTTGAATAAAACATGAGAGGACAAAGTCTCTGTTTGTCATTTGGCACAGCTTAAGATGCACTTGGGGCAGCGGGAAAAAAGGTCAATTCTTCCTCACATGTCCACTGAAGATAATTATTTTGACAGGCATCTGGAAGGATGACTAGTCTTCAATTTCCTCTCACAGGCTACGTCATGTACGCTGGACAGCAATTACAAAAATGACTGCCTCCTTCAGGGTGGGTCATATTAACCGAGATGTTCAAATGAGATCCTGCAATTAAAAAAAGGTCCAAAGCAATTAAAGAAAAACTGTTTTAATGTGACTTTAATAGGTGAAACCCTCTCATGTGGACTGACTGCAATGGCCCTAACACCATTTTCATTATACCTACATATCACGAAAACCAGAGGTCTAATAGGGAGCAGTAACCATTACAACCAAAGTATCTTAATTGTAACTTTAAAATGAGCTGATGAGTTGGAAATGCCACTAGTGAACGCTGCGAATAAAATCCCAGTTTCACCTGTGGCTGGAGTTCTGAAATATTGTTACGTCTATTATTGAAACAGTGCCATGTTGCACCACAACAATTCGTCATAGTCACCTGTTTAAAGGCAAGCTCTTGATTTAAAATTTTATTATTTTTTTTTACTCATTTGTTTATTTTTTTATTCATTCATTTATTTCGAGCCTGATCGACACCTGACTCAAGCACATCACTACAAATAAACTCAATTAACTATTCAAATTGGACCAATACATCTGGACGAACAGTATTCATTTTGAACTTAAAGAAGCACTCAGAAGGTGTAAAGAATCATTTACAGAAACAGAACAAGAGCGCCAAACCCTAAACCCACCAGAGAGCATAGAGACCGTCAAAGTGCATATATAGACATAAACGCCTGAATTTATGGATTTAAAAAAATTTGATTGCTCCCCAAATAGATTGATGTGCTCCTTCTCCCATTTCACAAATTTCAACACAGACAACCAATAAACCAATATTATTAAAAACATAACCTCCTTGGTGGAGGTAGTAGTAATACATGCTCCTCCTCCTGGACAGATTTCAGCTAGATAATGCAAGAGGTGGGGAGGGTTGATCCCACTTCTGAATCGTGCAAGTGTGATTCATCTTTTATTTGCTCGTCTTTGCCGATTTTTGCCTTTGTATGACCATTAACTGATAAAACTAGACCTCTCTGATTAAATAAAGATTTAAAATATATTAAATGATTCATGACATGACTTCAGAACCCTGAGACTGGCTTTGATTTAAAAAACAGGCCCCAAGTCATGTTTTTCTCTGGTAAAATTCGAGAAAATCGTGACCATTTGAATCTTTTTGCTTTGTTTTTCATGGCTGACATTTTAGCTCCAGTATGTGGCAATGAAACGCGGAATATCTCAGTAAATCTATTAATGCTGAGAGTTCTGTTCCGAAATCCAAGGTAAGATTGAAGTGTACCTGTGTACCTGTCTGAGTTCACTCAGGAGAATCAGGTTTCAAGGTTGCTTCTGGTATGACTCAGTCATTACACTGACAGTTACCTGATGTATAGACATGACTGTGTGGGAAACCGCATGAGGCAATGATCCTGGCTCCGGTAACTATAATGGCACAACACGGTCATGATGCGTCAGAAGCAAGTATATGGACGTGGGTTGAGCACTGATCTTCACCAGCTTTACATCAGTCAACACTCTTGTTCAAATATCCATAATGTACTGGGAGATTGGGAACAGCATGTGTGATGTTGAATGCTTTTCAGTGATTCTGACGCAAACAGCCAACTGCTACTGCAGACACTTCCATTGTGCTCTTGATTCTCTCTCTCTCTCCAGTGATGCAGGTGGCTATTAATGCTTCAGATCTCTTGTAACAAATTTGTCTTTGTTACATATGTCTATGTGTTTTAAGTCAATTACCATGTTGTCGACGGTATACTAAAATTAGGCATCATTCAGCTCTGTTGAATTCAACTCAATGTGTCGTTTTTCTTAGTCAGCATTTTGCCTTAAAAAGGTGTGACCACAGGCCGCTGGTTGAGTCAAGAACGAAAAAGGAGACTATTGGATATAGTGTACACCAAAAACCACACAGTCAAACTGAGCAAAATCAACAGTTAAAAATGTTTCACAAGCACATATTAAAAACAATAACAGTCAATGGAACAGACAATAGGTGTGGAAAATTGTAAGAATAAATGTACAAACCCCCCCAAAATGACGAAACCATGATGAAAGTAAATCCTGGCTCAGGGAGACCCACAGCCACCTGAGCTACTCTTGCAACACAACACACTATTAGCCGCATTCAAGCTCGCAAATTCACAAGCTTAACGGTCATGCCAGCATGAGACGCTTTGAGAAATAGAGAGGGGCACTCATTCCTGTATTCATGGCCCACTTTTGTTGCGTTTTAAGGTCTCACTCCTGACCATACTCATAGGCCTGTTTTTGACTCCCCTCCGGCTGTCATCCCATACATTCCATAAAACATAAAACAGAGGTCACTAACATATAGCTATTGTGAGCAACTGATAAACGTGTACAAAGTTTGATTTAATTATTTTCAATTATATTCTTATATGTCCGGATATAGTGCTATAGTCACTGCTGACCACCTTCACCACCGTCACTCTTTAACAGGATGGAGGGGAAAAGACCACCATCAATCTCCAGCTGAATTTGATGGACCGTCACCAAAGTGCTGTCAAGGCTGCATCCATGTAATTGTCACGGCGCATTTGGGAGACTCTTTGAAGATCACTCACGTTGTTCCGCAGCTGCTGTTGAGGAGCTGTAATTTCCATCCAGGAAAACAAGTGGGGAAGATGGGGGGAAAAAAAAAAAAAAAAAAAGGGAAGGTCCACCAAAGTGCTCCTAATGGCAGTTAGACATACTATTGTTTCAAGACAGAGCTATCAGACTGCACCACTGCTGATTTTTTATTTCACTCTCCAAACATTAGGGACTGGCAACCAGTGTGACGTCTTCCCTTCTGAGTTGCATCTCGTAATAAAGAAAAAACGATTACGTATAATGCCAATTTTTCTTAATTAAAGTGAGTAAAAGTTAGGGAAAAAACTGTCAAGGAGGAAGTAAAACGCAAAAATGGGGCGATTGCTACCGTTCCAAAAGCACTTGTTTAGCACTAAAACGTCAAAGGCCAAAGGATTTGAGCCAGTGAGACAACAGTTTAAATGAAAAAAAGTTCATGGGATATGTGTGGAGTTCTTAAAAACATCAGCACAAATCCTGCATTTCTTTTCCTCTGATGTTTTACTTGTGGCTGACGGGATATTGCTGAAACATACAAGCCTTTTTCATTTGTGGAATGCTTAAAACTCTGTATGTTCATCTCTTTTTGCCATGATTAACTGAACAATAACACGCAGGGGGACGGGATTACGTATGTAATGTGTGTTGTATATATTTGCATCAGAGCTCATTTATTTTAAATCCCTGAGAAATGCACCTTGCTACATTGTTCTGTGACCTTGAATAAAAAATAATTTGGTAGACGCATTTGATAGAAAGCGCCATCCAATCCCCCATTTGAATTTTCTGTGGATCATTAAAACATTGAAAAAGAAATGCCAGATGTGAAGTCATCATCTCGTAGCAGGTAGGACACATCCGGTAAAGTAGACAGATTTAGCACCTACACTGGTTGCATTAGATACTTGACACAATGGACAGCAAATGAAAAGAGCAAAACGTGTGATACGGGGGTCAGAAAGTCAACTTTAATAACTTGTGTTGAGCCGATTGAGCTTGTGTTGAATCTTCAACCTTCTGAGTGCTCAGCTCGTGTCACCTCCGTGGCACATTTTTGTACTTGAAAAGCACATTCTATTGTGTTGTGTGTCTATTTGATGCGAAAGACCTTTCAGACCTGCGCTGGATGTCATTGAGTGATCGCGTCACACATCGCAATTTTAACACAGTGTTATAAACACCGGCTATAACTATAGTTAAATAACTGCGACAGCAGGAGATGACACTAGCCCGGTCATATTAAATAAATAAACCATTATCTGCACAACCATATTATATAGAAAACCATTATCTGCACAACAACATTATATCAAGTAGGCTGTTATCTTATGAAGCAACTACATAACCACGGAGAAAAATTAACTTGAACAATAGCAACGTGGCTCATCCACACTGGCCGCTACTGACAAAACATTGAAATATAAAAATAAATGTTATGCAACAATTATGTAATAATCCAAAAAATAGTTCAAGTTACCAATTTCCAACCGACTTTAAATACCCCATTGAATCATGTTGGTTATTCCACTAACAAGCGCCCATTGTTCCATAACGTAATAGATTCTGAATAGGTACTTTAACTTGAAGAATTCAGTTTTGACGACAGCTTACCCTTTCAAACAGCTGTTTATGCTTGCTGCACAGATGTGACTTGTGAGTGTGAAACACATTCCATTAACTCATCATGCCCATCTGACCTGCATTTGAACTAGACCACCATCATCTGTGGTTTTTGAGATCATATCAAAATGTTTACACGGAATGCTTGGCTTAACTTCTGTGCTTACCTGGAATGTTGTGAATAGTAATGGCAAGTATTAGTAGAAGTATTCTTCTCCAGCTGTTTCCTGCATGTTCGCCTGTGTCTTGTTTAGTTTCTGTTGCACGTCCATCAGCGCCGCCTGAATGAGGTCCTTTCCTCCGCTGGTACACATCTCCATTCTCTAGTTTATCTGAACAACAAGAGAGTAAAAAGATAAATAAATCATCACATTCTAGTGAAACATTGAACACATGAAAAGACACAAAACATTTTTCTGTTGAATCATCTATTTCAAGCTTTCCTTTTCCTGAAAAATAAAAAACTTTTTTTTTCTGTATCAACATGTTTATCTTAACTTGGTACTTTGGTGTACCTAACAACAGAACTTGTCTCATCTGAAATACAGATGAAATTGAGAGCGAAACCATCATTTACCATATTTATATGTGTCAAAAAAATCTACATTAATGACAGTCGAAGGGAGTCTTACATGCCTTACTGCTGTCACGGGGCACAATTTATAAACACATAGCTAGAGATGTTGCTTATTTACTTTGAATGCCAATAGAAATCAGGTGCATATGAATATGCTCTGTTAAAGGTCAGTCTCAAACAGGTTTTCCTTTTGATAACAACCACAAATGAAATGCAGTAGTTACACACCGTGTTAATGCCATGAGGAATTAATATCCCTTACAAATTAAGTGAGACCTTTTGAAAGTATTTTATTAAAGCATGAAAAATGCATTATATGAGATTTATTTCGAACACATCTCTGAATAAATAAGTCAGGCAACAGATAAGTGAACAGGCTTTTAGCTAGGAGGGCGTCTGGGTGTTCTGAAGCGTACTGTGATTATGGGATGTCTGACGCAGATAACAGGAGAAAACCTCAGATAAGTTCCAACTCAAGTTCTAACTCATAGCTTTTTAATTGGAGTATTTTGCCGTTTCTGTTGGCATGAAGCCAAGTCCCACAGCTCCTCCCTCTCCTCAGTGCTGCGCAGAGAGCTGCGTTGGGGAGCGTTGCAGTTCACTGAACAGCACAGGTTGCAGAATGCGGGTAAAATAGTTAAGCAAGGATCAAAATTCACGTGGTTCTATTTAGAGGCAACTTTAATAAATATTTTGCTTGAATGAATGCAAGTTTACAAAACAGATAGGGTCAGTCTAGTCTAACAACTGCCCAGGAGACCCCAGCATCAGTGAGTGGCAACTGGCAACTGAGTTCATCTCTGTTAATTTGACTCAGATGTTTGTCTTTATAAAAAGTTATTTTTGTTAAACTAAACGTTTACAGCTTGTTTTTTACAAAGCCAGTCATTCACAACGTCAGTCATTGACATGGTGTTGGGAGGTGAATGGACAGGAGGCGGGGCTTTAGGATGCTGTGTTTCAAAATCATAGCTGAACGCCTGTTAGCGAATGATCATAAATAACTTCAATTGGGTGTTTTACAGTCAAACAATAAGGCACAATTCAAAAGGCTCACTCAAAAAGAGACGAAAGAGAACATGATGAAATGAAGAAATCACCAAAATGAAAAAAGCTGAAGCATGAACAGTAGCAGAAGATGAAAAAGATTCTGGGGGAGAAGGACAGTTGCTATGCCCCAGATAACATTTATTAATTCTTACACAAAAATGCAGTTACAAGAGCGATAGCAAGTAAACATTCTCATTGCTAGCATGTCTGATATCCTCCAGGAGTCACACCAGCCCTGAGATCAAAGCATCCAGACTACAAAGTTTGGAGTCAGACCCCACCACAGCAGGGTACCATCGTTCACAGCACAAAACCCAGGTGTGGCGTGAGCATTTCAGAATTACAAAACACCAGACAACTGTGTCAATCTGGATAAAATGTCAGAAAGAATTGGAGAAAGGCATGTTTACAACAGATTGAGGATAGTAGATGATAAGACAAATTACTGAATGAGCATCATACAGACTAGACAAGGTTAGATGCTGGTGCTAATGTATTTATTTATGCTGCAAATGGTATGTTCCACACAAGATTCAAATTGGGCTGCACTGATAAGCTTGTTATCAAACTGCATTCGGGATGAATGAGCAGAGTTTGTCTTTAAGCAATCCAATTATCCACAGCACGACATCTTTTAAAGACAGGAGTTAATGATGCAAGGCAATCTAATTAGCGAAAACAATTTTTAAGAAAAAACAAAGAAAAACAATACCCCGAGCCACAATAAAGCATCTGATGAAATATATTTGCAACATTAACAGAATACAGTTATTTTATTGGTTGGTGATATGAGAACTGCAACTATAAGTACATGTAAAGGTCGTTCTGGTGTATTTTGTGGCTTCTTATCATCAAGTCGAGGTGGTGTTGCACATGGCAAAAGGCTGCCCCTTTTCAAGCCTCAATGCTCCACAGAATACACAATTCAATCGAAATAAAGCTAGCTCAAGTTTCTGTCTTTATTCAAAACAAAAGGCCACACTAGATTATTAACAAAATTATTAACAAAAATTGTTTCACAGAATGTTCATGAGTCTTAAAGCAAAATACAACTAACATAAATATCCTGACTGAAACAAAACTCACAACAGGGCTTCTTGGCTTCAGCAGCAAAAATGCAAAAACAACAGAGGAAGCATACAACAAACAGGCACAACTAAAGTGACCCTTTTCAGGTGTTAAATACAATGAAACCACAAAGCATAACCCAAACAGATTCACAAGTAACAGAACAGATCAACCAAAAAATGTGTAACAATCAGATCAAGATAGTCATTGGGGCTGGAGAGAGAGAGCGCCAGCAGAAGGTGACTCTAAAAACTATAACCGTGCAACGTACAATTAATGTCATACAAGCTTTATATTATCCATCTCTCACTGTAGGAACATCAGACGGAGATGTTAGCGATAGAAACATCAAGGAAAATTGCTACCAAGGATCATTGTTGGGATTCTCCCCATCGTGATGAGCCCATAGCAAACAAAAACACTACCAATTGTAAATTTAATACACATATATCTATGGACAGCGCAGTGGCCACTTCTTTGTTGAGGTAATTCCCGTTTCATGAGCAGCTTTCCGCTCTCTCCTCCTCTTAAATGTCCTTTCCACTGCTGACGCCAGTTATGCTTTCTGCCTCCAGAAAGCAAAACGCGCTGAGACTCCACACTTGCTGCCGACCCCCTGACCCTAAATCATTCTTTTTCTCACTTCACTGCTTTAGCTTCATCACGCTCACCCCCCTACTGTATGTTTCTTTATCTGTTCGTGTCACACTTCACCCACATTAATATGTCCTTAAATCCAGGGACTCCGTTGCAACAAAGCATGCCTCAGCAACTAGCAACCCCCAATGACAAGAAATGATTAACATGAGATTTAAAAAAAGAAAAAAGAAAAATATTTTCATTGAAAACATAATAAAAATATATAATAAAATAAACATTGTTAAGCAAACATTTAAAAGGGAAAAAAATAGATGGGGGTGGAAAAGCCCAATTTATGCTGTATAATATGAGAGGAAATTTAATATAGAGAATAATAGTCTGGTAATAAAGATATTTATTTATCAGAAGCAATAAAAACATTCACTGCCAAAAAAACTCAATTTAATGTGGCTTTTGCAAATTAACAAAATGGTATCTCCAACCTTGAATTGATGATGCACACAAAACCTCCGCAGAACATCCCAAATATTAACCACATAAGTAAGTAAGCACAGTAAAGCGTCACCATCCTGAAGCTGTCATCATAGACTGTCATGACTGTTAACACGTCTCTGAATTAAATTAAACTTCAAAGTTGAATAAAATGAAATGTTCAGAGAAGATGTGGAGAAGACTTTTTTGTCTCTTATCTATGTGTTGAAATTATGACTTATTAAGCCATGTGCTTGCTCCAAGACCGTTCTGGAGTGTTGACGCCATTTCCGTTAATGTCCTCTGATGTTCACGTGGAATTGAACAATCAGAACTGGACCTGACCTAATGACTTATCTACACATCTGCAGATCAGCAGGATTGCTGTGTAAATACTGTGCACACACTCCACTCTATATGTTATTTGGCTGTCTCCACTTCTTACTGAGGAGCTGGTGACCATCTATGTGTGAAAATGATGCCTCATGTTCCTCTCTATTTGATGAATCCTGATGTTGTCATCTTGGAATATGCTGCTGCCATCAGAGAAGAAAAGAGCCTTTGATATTCACTTACCTGGCAGACCTCATTCTTTGAGCTCATTGATAAAACCAAACCACCTGCAGCTACAACTATAACCATTCTTATAGCAGAAAAAAATCATTAAAAACTGAAGAAAAATATGTATAACCATCTCATTAAAGAGGCACATTGCCCTGAACCATAGAACATGGGCTTGAAACTGATTCTGCAGCTGTGCCTGAAAGCTGTTCTCTGATAACCATCAACAACAGTTTGCTATCCTCTGTCTCCACCCGCCAGAAATCATTGCCTCTGTTGACTAGTTCTCTACGGCGCGCTAATGATGTATAGCACCTTCAAGGACCCAAAGAAAGGAGGTGAGCGATGTAAATGCGTCCCGAGAAGTCAGACCAAAGGGGTAAACATTTGACGCACACCATACAAGGGCTCTGTTTTATCTGCATCTATCCTGAGCTTTATCTATTATTTACTCTTTTTTTCTGCCTCCATGTGTCTAATCTGCCGTCTATATTTCACTGCCTGTCTCGTGGCCCAGCGAGCGGGAACTTTCCCAAATGTTCATCCTTTTATCTTGTGTGTTACTAGCTGTGAGGGGACAGAAAAAGATATGAAAAGATATTTGCACATTTAAAGAAACAAATTATGTGGTTTCCAATATTAATGGGGCGTACTGCATATAACGTTCGCTTCTGACCAATGAGTACAAGGTACATTATCAAAGGTAGATATCATTCAATGCGAGTCAATGGGGACAATGGAAATGAGATTACTTTTATTATACTTTTTATTAAATCATGAATCTTTCTTATGCGACTTACAAGTTATCATGCATACATAGATGAGAGGACAGACTCCGAGGTGAACAAGAACAACCAACTAATGCTATTTTCCAGATTATGCAAGGACCAGGGGTTATTTTAAAAATGACCTGCAAAATTCTCTTTAACACAGAAAAGACTAGGAAAATAAACTGTTGCAAATGATTTCGATCACAATGTCACTACAGTCCCAGTACATACCATTAAAAACATTGAGGGGCTTGATGACATTTGTTTTTATATTATTATATATAAACATAATTATTGTGCTATTTTTGTGTCATGTTTAAAACCATGTTTACAACATGCTTTCATTCTTAAACTATAAAGGGAGAATGGCTCAGAGAGCAATGGCCACCTACAACTCTGAGGTGAAAACACTTTTTAAAATGCTGCTAATTGAAACATTAGAAGTGATAAAATGGGGATCTCAACAATATTCTGCTGTTTACAGGCTGATTACTGCAGGTCCCAAAGAAAAGTGACAGAAAATCAACATGCATTACAGTAAAGGTCTCCAGCCAGAATCGACTCACCTTCCTTATCCTAATTATTTTTGTACAATTAGTAGCAAGTCGATTGAAAGAAATTTGCCCTCCACAAACTGACTAGCTCACAGTCATGAGGAGCTCATGTTTTCTAACAGAGAATACGACATGAGTTCCATGCTTCAGCCTGGAGTCCAAACTGAACAGTGAATGATAAATGATTTTAAAGCTAATGTGACTGAGAATGATATTGACCCTGACAGACTGCCGGAGTAATTGGAAGTAAAGAGTCATGGCTCGTACCCCTATTACATCAATGTTTCATTTGGACGGAGAGATGGGTAAACGTGACACAAAAGACCTGAAAAGGTCTGCAATTGGAACAGATGACCTCATCGTGGACAAATGGCCCTTCAGCTGCAGCAAGGATGGATCTTTGCGCGGCTGATGTACCTTACCCACAGTAAAACTGGGACATATTTTGTTATGTGATGTGAAGAGATAATCCAATGGTATGGCTTATTTCCACCAACCGTTTTGAAGACCCACAAAACAGAACAACAGAGAACAGAGCAGAACAGATGTGCACATTGTACCAAATGACCAAGTGGATTCACAAGTCATTTGAGGACGTACTATGTAGGGCTAGGTAGGACCTTCACTAAACAATACTATCATGATACTTTTCCAGGGATAACAATAATATCACGATACAGCGATTCTGGGACATTGTGCAAGAAATCTCAGCCACGATTCATCACAATATTTGAATCTAATTCAGTATTCTTTGACTGCACTGAATCCATCTCATAGGGAATACAAAGTGTTGTCAATCATTTTCATGAGTGATTTAAGTTAGCTTGCAAGTCTCAGAATAAAATTCAGAGAGGACAATCTAAGAATGTTTTCTTTCTGTTTTCTTTGTCTTTCAAGAATTACAACAAAGGAGTAAATTATTGAACAGGGGTTCTATAACATCAGTAGCACGGTTGGATTTGGTTTCAGGCTTGAATATTATAAAATATTCACACAAAAGAGACTTAGGTTTCACGTGTGAGAGCCCTTCATCATCAAATGGCCACTGACATTACAATGTTAACGAACACCGGGTTTGTATATTCACCACAGACAAAGACGAGAGGACCATTTGGACAACATTATGTAGGATGTATGTATAAATGAGCAGCGAGCTGGAAGAGGGAATGTTGACTAGACTCGAGGTGGTAACACGGGGTACTTTATTCCCACAAGTGAAATTGATTGGAGTTACACAAGTTGTTGGTGGAAATAAAAGCTAAAGTTCCTCATTTGTATTTACTCTTTTACAAAAGAAAAAATGGACAACCAGTGACTTTTTGTAAAATATCGACCAACCCCAACATGAGAACTCGCATGATGTATCTTCACTGATCTCATTTCTTAAAGATGGAGAGAATCCTGTAGAGGCAAACACATTCATTTGACTCACCCTGAGAATTTAGAAACACTTTCACAATGTAAAGGTCAATCCATGCCAGACAGCAGACTACCATCACAAGCCTCTGGTCAACACAAGCTAGTGTGAAAATGTGGGAATAAATAACAGCCATCCATTTTCACTATCTTCTTGTTCAGACGCTAATAGGTCAGTCACTTCAGCTAAAAGCATTAGATGGATTCTGCCAAATAATCGTTCCATCTGGTTAGCCTCTGAAGGGATAGGATTCTGTTCAATGGCTTGTAGATCATTTTAGCTGAAGAAAGCAAAAACAATAAAGGCTGAATGCTGTTAGGGGAACATTTTGCATCACTGTTACTACACAATGAAAGACGCCTGATGAAACCAGCCAGACTAATTTACAATTTTCTAAGTTACTAAAAGCAAGCTTCAAATACAAACAAATACAACCTTGGTTATTTCTTCTGGTGAATTTTGTCTCATGCTGCGAAGTAGCCACTAGCCATTTTAGAAAACCATCTAAAACTCAGGCTCGCTTATGAGCTAAAAGGCAAATTTAGCCAAATGCTGAATGAATTATGAAGACCATCATGCATAAGTAAGAACTGGAATAGTTTTCATCACTGACTTGGGGTCTGCTGCCTCAGCACACAGCTGATGAAACCACGATAAAGGCCTGCTGCAGTAAGTAGTAGAAATTGTGAATGCCTCAAGTGGGCTGTGATAAATCGTTATCACTAATATAATAATAAAGTGACAATCGCAGAATAGTAGTTTAATTGTATAGTAGTATTTATTCATTTTTGTTTTTTTTGTGAGTCACAGTAATAAGCTTGATGATCTCAGTCAAAGTCTAGGACTAAACATAAAGACCATGTCATGTTCTCATAGTGCAGTGATGGAATCACAGAGCTAATCAGAAGAGCGAATAAAAATGCAGGTCCTGTACTTTGTGCAGCCAGTAGTTAATTGAAAAGAAAAATTTACATTTGCTCCTGCTTAATAAAGTGTGATGGATTTTATACTGCATGTTTTGAATTAAATGTAAATAATACTGTCTTTTTGTGTTTTTACTTGCTGCCACCTCTTATACAGTGGTATGAAAAAGTATCTGAACCTTTTGGAATTTGTCACATTTCTGCATATTATCACCATCGAATGCGATCTGATCTTTGTCAGAATCACACAGACGAAAAAAAGTGTCTGCTTTAACTAAAAGCACCAAACATGTATAGGTTTTCATATTTTATTGAGGACAGCATGCAAACAATGACACAAGGGGGAGGAATAAGTAACTGAACCCTCTGCCTCAGGAGACTTCAAGAGCCATTGAAACCAATTTTTACCAAACAATTTAAGTCAAGTGTGTGCCCAATCACTGATGAGTGGCTTAAAGCTGCCCTGCGCACTATGAAACACACACCTGGTAAGAATTGTCTTCATGAGAAGCATTGTCGGATGTGCACCATGGTTCGCTCAAAAGAGCTGTCTGAAAGACCTGTGATCAAGAATTGTTGATTTGTATAAAGCTGGGAAAGGATACAAAACAACCTCTAAAAGTCTGGATGTTCAACAATCGACAGGCAGAGAAGTTGTCTACAAATGGAGAGTTTGCTGCTACTCTCCCAACGAGTGGCCGTCCACCAAAGATGACGCCAAGAGTTCAGCGCAGAATACTCAGAGAGGTAAAAAAAGAACTCTAGCGTGTCTGCTAAAGACTTACAGAAATCACTGGCACAGTCCAATGTCTCTGTGCACACATCAACTATATGTAAAACAATGGCCAAGAATGGTGGACTCCACAGAGGAAGCCACTGCTGTCTAAAAAAACATTGTTGCTCGTTTAATGTTCGCAAAAAGGCACTTGGACACGCCACAAAATATTTTGGACTGATGAAACCAAAGCGGAATTGTTTGGGAGGAACACACAACATCATGTGTGGAGGAAAAATGGAACAGCTCACCATCATAAACATCTCACCCCTACCGTGAAGCATGGTGGAGGGTGCATCATGGTACGGGGCTGTTTTGCTGCCTCAGGGCCTGGACAACTTGCAATCATTAATGGAAAAATTAATTCAAAATTTTATCAGGATGATTTGCAGGACAGTTGAAGCTAAAAAGAGGATGGATGCTACAACAAGACAATGATCCAAAACACAGAAGTAAATCAACTTCAGAATGGTTTCAGAAGAACAAAATACACGTGCTGGAGTGGCCAAGTCAAAGTCCAGACTTGAACCCCATTGAGATGCTGTGGCATGACCTCAAGACGGCGATTCATGCCAGACATCCCAGGAATCTGACTTGGTTTTAGTTAAAGCAGACACTGTTTTTTCATCTGTGTGATTTTGACAAAGATCTGATCACATTTGATGCAGCTTTTATGCAGAAATGTGACAAATTCTAAAAGGTTCAGATACTTTTTCATACCACTGTATTAGTCGGCAGTGATGCTGTAACATGTTACTTAGTGACAGGTCATTCGTATTAAACCCATTTTCAGTGACTAGTAATCAAACCTTTCAAAATCGATAACCAGATTAAAGCTACATATCCAAGTCACAGTGCTTTCATTTTCATATTTGCTTTCTTCTGCTGCGTCTTGGGTGATGTCATGATGATGTCATGTGTAGTCACATTTTCAGCAGGTGGACAGCTCACGTGCAGAACTGCCAGCAACCAGACGTAAACAACAGTGGAGTGAGGGGAGTTGCACAGACATCACTACAGAAATAAAACTGATTACAGAAAGTGGGAAAAAAAGGTGTCGAAGGTTCGGACTCAAAAAAATAAACCAGCATTTAAATCACCTTGAAAGGCCACAAGATGAAAAACGTAGTCATCTTAACTTTTCTGGATAATTTTTGTAAAGATTGGTGCAGGAAAAAGCGGTGCTGATGTTCTGTTCTGCCCTCTCTCGAAGGTTGAAGACTTGCCAGCACAACGTCGCACGGAGACGTTAGCATCACACTAGCAATCATTGAACTGCCGCTACTGCCTCCCGGTGGCCAAAAGGAAACATGACACACAGAGTCTTTGTGTACCTGTGTTTTGTAGTGGACAGGGACTTTTTCCAAATACGTTCATGCATTTCCTGCATTTTCATATCGCATCGTTATATGACTCTCGATATATCATCCTTTGTAAATTTGTGTTCATTTTTAACCATAAATATGGACCTTAAAATGGCTAGTATGTGTGGATTCTCAGGGAGAATGTGTTTTTTTCGTTGTGATTTTAGGGCTAATGTATGGAAGCCCATTTCCGCCAGGTATAAAAAAAAAAAAAAAAAAAAAACTAGGAGATAACCAAGCAAAAACAACAACAAAAAAATCACCAAGCAAGAAAAAGATTTTTTTGCTTGGTGATTTTTTTTATTTATTTATTTTTTGCTTGGTTTTCTCAGAGTTTTTTTTTTTTTTTAACCTGGCGGAAAAACAGCATAACAAAATAAAATATTAGCTCTGCATTCACACATCTGCCATTGTGCTTCAAAAATCACCCAGATGTGCCCAAATAAGTTACTAAGCCTAAATATAAAAACACAACCTCAAGATTGCCATATAACTTGTATCCTCCCTTACTTACCTGTAAATTTAAGTAATGAGTAAAGTAACTGAGTAACTTTTGATGGTACTAATCAGTGGTCTTGAATACTTGCGAACAACACTAACAGTGAACAATAGCAGGTAAAATGTTGGTTTTTTTTTGTTTCACGAGCTTCACTTTCGAGGCTTGTCACAACAGACAACCACTATGAAGCCCTTCATGAAGCACCATTGAATAAACTTCAGAACCATTCAAAGAATAATTTAAAAAGGAGAATCAGTCAGGAGCAGAAAAAAAACACTTTATTGCCCTCTTCATATACCACATATGCGAGGCACGATTTGGGTTTGTTTATCTTCTGTGATGGCTGAAATAGTCGTACCAGGTAGTTCAAAGAGAAGACCTGAGATTGAAGGGAACATTGATAAAGAAGCAGATACTTTTGATGTTAGAGGGCAAAGTCAGGAGAAAATATCCCCAATTGACCCAGAAATCTTGAGATCAAAGAGACACCCACAACCAATCATTTCCAGTGTTTGCAAAGACACACACAAAAAGAAAAGAAAAGTGTTTTTGAACACCTATGCAAGTGAAGAATACTAAGAAGTACCCAGTCGAATAGTGGACTTAAACATAAATCTATCTAATCAAGTAAGTTACTGCTACGAACGCTGATAGGATTGTGAACATTTACATCTTTAGAGGTCACATCAAATCCTGTCATTCCTGAAGGCCGCCCTTCTATTTGACATTAGTATAACCAACATGTCGCGAAGCAGACTACGGTACACGCCTACTTAGCGTTTTCTTCCTCGAGGCCTTGGTTTCTCTGGGACTGGGAATGACCAAAGGCAGCAAGACATGAGGTCTGATATTTGAAACGCTTGACAAATCTTCTGAAGATTACCAATTAACATAAACCATAGCTTCTGGACGACCCCATAGTGTTTTACAATCTCTGTGGCCTTAAATGTCTGCAGTTGGGGGGTGAATACAAAACATAGTAGAATCCGTTTAAAATCAAAAACCTCTTTTATGTTATTGTATTTTTTAACTATTTCACATCAATGAAAAATGTTTCATCATGCATTGTTATACCCCCATCTTAAGGAGACGCATTTCAAAGGATGCTCACTTGCAAATGTGTCACTGGAAGAACACAAATGTTGCAAGCACTGCTGGGGATTACATCTTATTAATATCTTACTGTACATTTCAACAGTTTACCACAAGTAAGCAATTGACGTAATTGACATCAAAAAGCACCACATTGACATTGTACTTGTGTGATGAAATCAATGGTAAAATATGTATCTAAACATACTTGAATGAACGTAGCAAAATTTGGAACATCGTCTGGTGTATCCATTTTGACTAAAGATCAAAGTAGCATTGTTTCCTTTGCATCTTCACTTGCCCGAAGGACACTGCTCAACTGGAAATCATCCACAGCACCAACTGATAAACCCTGGATGAGTGTCTTAAACTTAAACTTGAAAAGATCAAATTTTCTATAAGGGGATCTTCTGATGAATAAAGTTTGTTGATAAAACTACTTAACTGAAAACTCTAATTACCACTGAAGACTGAGACTTAGAGCACTTATTTGTAGAGAAAAATCCATGATTATAAAATGAATACAATACACATCATGAAAATCAATCTACGTTCTGGCAAAACTAGTAGCATAACATCTGGCACTAGACAAAAAACTATTGAACAAATTGGAAACTGATTGAGAAGTCTTATAATAAATATGACAGAAAACGAATAATATTTTCCCATCCTGTTAGAATAGCACTATATGTTAAGGTCCTGAAAATTTCAGAGGCATAGTCCATATCCAATCTTAGAATGTATGCATTTAGGATTAACATATAGATTTGATGTCTCTGTGGGAACAATAAATGATTATGATGATGATCATGATTAACATGTTCTGCATCACGCTTCGATGGCACATGTGTCAGCTGATCAAAAATGGGATAGGCGCCTGCGCTCCCAGCAACCCATACCAGGACTAAGAGTGGTTTAACTGAAGATGGATGTATGTATATTACAGTGCAAATTGTCTGAGACACAGGGTGGTCATAGTAAAACAGTTTTTTAGGATTTAATAGTGATGGAAAATTTGGAGAAATGAAGGTGACTCGTTGTTGTTGTCCTATGCGGATAGGTGCTCCATGCTCCATGCACAAACAGATGAATGTTGAAAGGAAGAAAAACAGTTTCTGAGATTTTGCTGTCGGAGGAAGATCCCCACACCAGTTTGTTAATAAAGATAGAATCATTCAAAGACAGAAGACAAAACTGAAAGACAAGAATAGAATGGAAACAACTTGCCATCAGAGAAGCTCTCTTTCATGCAAAGTGGTTTAATAAATCTATCAGATGGTGTAATGGTTGGATGTGGTATATGAAGTTAGGCTTGCCTGAGGAAGGTCCAGAGGAGGGTCGGGTACCTATCCTGATGGTCATCTCGTCGGAATCCAACAGTGGAAATAATGGATCTTCAGATTTTGCTTTGGGGTCCGAGTTTAGAGCCAAGGCAAACTGGGGGCCAGCACCCACCCCCTAGGGAGAACATAGGAGACATATGAAGTTGCACTGGACAAATCACTGCATATTAACTCGCACATACAAAAAATGTATCCTTGTGCAATAAAGAGTTTCCATATGGCAGCCAAGATACCAGGCGGGTCCCTCAGTTGAACAAAGGGCTGGATTTGCTTGGGCAAATATGCAACCAGCCAAACAGTGATCCTAAATGAGCCCAGATAACTGACCTCTCAAACAAACATCATTTCATTATCCACTCAGGAAGAGGCAGTTCAAAAAGGCCTATGGCAACATGCAGATGACAGTAATTATCAACGCAATAGTCAATTTACTTTGGAAAAACAACAACAACAAAAAAATGCATTTGATGATCTGAGCACTAATAGCGCCATACCGGGAGCTTCAGACAGAAAATGTATTGTAAAATTTTTTGATCCATTAGTCGGAGTACACCACGTGGCTCATGAATTCCCAAGTCAGATGACCATCAGTTCAGGTTGCCTGTCTGAAAAGCAATTCTTTCGTTTTTATTTTCTTAGAGAACCTCATAGTAGCATGCTTTTCTTCATTAAAAATAACAAGATAAGACATCATCACATCTTCTAATTTCAATATCATTTGCTGCTAAATTCATGCTTTTTTTATTATTTATGTATGTTGTATGTATGTTTGTTTGACAAAACAACAGATTCAATTTAATCTCTTCATAAGAACATTTAAATCTCAATTGTTAAACTACATTTCTATTAGAGAAGAATAGGACCTTTATTGTTATGAATCAACAAGTCAATTTCTCTTTAATTAAACATTTAAAAAAAAAATCCATTCTGACATTTTATTAGCATCATGCTGATTTGCACAAATCACTTTGGAAATGACTCCTGTTTCCCTGCCTCACAAGCAGCATTTTCTCATGAGGCTGGACACAGAGACTGTTGCGAAAGCAATCTGTTATACTGAAAATGAAATAAAATTCATAATGTAGATTATAAAACTAATTTGAATCTTTTTTTTTTCACAAGGCATAGTCAGTCTGTCCACAAATAAATCAACACTACAGTAAATATATTGAAACAGGGGGAATTATACAGTTTTAAGAACTAGCCTTTGGTCTTGTCAGACAGTTGCCACAGTGTTAAAATAGAGTGAAGATAAGAAGCACGACTCACCACTTGTGATATTGAACATAAAGCACCCACGCTGCCCACTCTACTAGTACACTCGGAAAAAATATCCAGCCAGAAAAAAAGTGAAAAGACACCAGTTTGTATTTGTTAGGTGCCACTTGGCTGCACTATCAAATGGAATATTGTTAACAAACACTTCAGAAACTTTTTCCAAAGGGGGCATTTATCACAACAATTAGATTGTGTTAACGTTCCCTCTTCTTTCAGCTTGCAAGTACTGTACATGATGACAAAGTAGGGATTTAAACGTGTGCTTCCACTGAGAAGTTTACAAAGTTGGAGAGAGTTTGTATGGACGCATCTACAACATTGCCTGCATTCAACCACATATAGAAAATGACATCAGTGCATCAACAATCTCCCCATAAATTATCATTATTTTACCCGCCCACACAGCATTCTGTCAAAAAAAAAAAAGGCAAATTCCCACCTTTCAGCAAATGTGGGAGGGAGTCGGTCTGTTGTTAGAGAAGACGGCAACACTATCATTAAAGCTGCACTGGGTGGATTTAATTAACCCCCCCTCCACTTCATCTTCATTCTCTGTGAATAATTTGCATCTAGACAAATTCAAAATGTGCTTTGTTCCCCTTGTAAATAATCACTCAGTCAGTCTCTTATTACAGTGACATTAGTCCAGAGATGTGAACAAATGTTTTCAAATAAGACAAGGCCAGAAACAAAGGGAAGCAAATAGTTGGAAATCAAGAATGGTGTTTAAGTAACACTTTACTTTCATCTGATTTATTAGAACATTCGTAAGACATCATTATGTATTGATGCAGCATCATAAGGTAACTTGTGTCAAGGTTTATTACGTATCACAAGTTGTGAACTTAAACTAGTTTTTCAGACTCAAGAACTCTAACCCTTAACCTAACCACACCGTAATGTTATTACAAATGAAACTATTCTTTCAAACTTTGCACCTTGTAATGCCTCAGAAACTATATGTGAGGTTGCTTCATACATTCATTAAATTATCTATGAAGCCCAATAAATGTATTATGATGTATTAAGAATATATTAGAATAATAATGCATCATACATTATACCTTAATATACAGATATCAAGTAACCAAGTAATAATTACAGAGTAATAATAAGAAAATAAAATTCATTAAACTTTTAAATGTGTTTAAAAGAAAAGAAGCACAAGAATGACAAGTTGAAAAGGTTGACAGTAATTAAGCTCAGTGACACTGTTGAGGATCCTTATTTATCTGCTGAAAAGCAAAACACACACAGGGATGCCATAATTGTTTACCCAAATTATAACATATATTTGAGCTGACAAGTCCAGATAATTGAGTCATGGCCTGCCACTCGGCTCTAAATTAATGATATATGGCTGCGGTGGACCTAATACCATGCTGAAAACATTGACATTTTACTTCCAGCCCTCCCTCCCAAGCCCGGCGCACACACAAGCACTGATTCGGGCAACAGTGTGTAGCTCCTGTTGACATCTGGCTATAATGAAGATGTCCATCCAGCTTCTTTTATAGTAACAAGGTAAATAATCACAGAAAAATAGAATCTTGCACAGTATGTCTGAGCCCCCTTTAGCAAAATGAATGTGCAGCAAATATAACTGGCATTAGAACAACTGAGAAAGTAGCCATTTTGTAGAATCAGTAAGGGTGAGTTGACTAAGCTCAGAACACAGATTTTGAACCATTATACTATATGGGCAGTTTGTGAGGCAGACCTTTGAAAAGACTAGTTTGAAATGGAACTGCAGAGTCATCTGACTGGATAAAGACATGGCTCACGGCCAGACAAGGATAAGGTAACAGAAGATTTTCCGGGGGCGAGCATCTTATAGAAGTGTTATCAGCTACAGCTGAGGAGCAGTGGATGGACAATCACGAAATGAGTATTGGTCAGAGGAGACGAAAACATGTGAGCAAAGGCGCCTTTTCCTCTGTGGTACCATATTGGAGATTTGTTGATAGATGATGAAGGTGCACATACATTGGTCTCCTAACAAAACTGTTTTTTCTTGACTTGTGACGAAACTCTTCTGCGCAATAGTACGAGCAGACTGCACACTTGGTTTATAAGTCAGCCAGCACACCATGCACCTGGAAAACCGATGTATGGCCATGAAAGTGACTTTACTGTTTTGCCATTTTGAACTTGGCAAAATGTCACCCTGTGAGGCCTAAATTCTATTGGCATATATTGACACAACGCCATGTAGAACATGGGGTTTACATTTATGCTTATACCGGACGAGGCCCCGTTATCGCACACAAGTGAGACGATTGTGTCTTCATGCACGGTTGACCTACGCCAGAGTGCTCTGTACAAGGCAAGAGAAAAATATTAAATGACCACTAAGCACTACATCACAGGAGAACAAGTTGAGGCTCACTGTGAGAGGGGACACATCCCTTCAACGACACTACTGATACGGCTAATCCTCTGTCGGCTAGCAGATGCAACTGGTTGTTGTTATTTCAGCACTTTATTTTGTGACGATTAAGAATTTTACTTTTGATGTGCTTACTTATTGCACTGTGGTTGATGGATCCATTTCATTTTTTAATTATTTGAAAGGGCAAGCAACATGTTCAGTGTTTTATTTTCTGTGAACTTGAACACTTTAGACAGACCTCTGATCTGATTTATTTTGCAATCATTTGGGGATTATCAATGTAGTATTCTCTGTGGTGTGTAAAACTAGAGGTATATGTTGGTAATGTTTGGAAATGTAGATGTTTATTTGCAAAATAAATAAATAATGTAAAAAATACTTATCTGCCACAATATAATACATTTAAGCAAAAGTACAACATGTTCAAGGGTTTTCTCAGTACATTTTAGGTGACAATACTGCATTCACAGACGCATCATGCAATTTTGAATAAATACTTCTGTTGTGTGTCAAGTGTGTTTACAAAAAAAATAAATACATAAAACAAAGTAAGGTAACTTATATGGAGCGATCACTGCTCCACTGATTTTACTGTGGAGTTCCTTCTCAGCATTTCTGCCTTTGAGCTGGCAAGCGTTTAACAGGAGAGCACTTGATTATACATCTGACATTGCAGTCAAAGGAAGTACAGTCTTTTAACAAATGCAACGTATTAAGTGAGCCAAACACCCACCAGGAAGCAGGTCGAAGGGGTAATTAGTGGAATTCCTGTTTGTATAACTAATGAGTTTATTGACTACTAAGGAGTAGGAAGGCAAATAGCTCTCAACAGTGCACATTATTAAGTATCACTATATAATCAAAACCTATCACTTCGTACTGGGTGGATACATACCTGTGCAATCAATGATAAATATGGAGTGCTTACTTTTTACAAAAGGAGATTCATATATTTTAAAGTTCTCATATTTCTTAAACATAGCGATCAGGTGACAGATTGAAATAAGCATTCAGTTTAAAAAAGGATAATGTCAAGTGGAGAACAGGTTCAGTACAGAAGAGAATGCACTATGCTATAAATTTATGGATTGAAATTTCAAGGATATTTGACACACCCACAAATATTTTTGTAGTTCTTCTCAATTTGAGCCTCAATTTGATAGCTACTGACTGGATTCAACATTAAGTAAGGGTTACTGACCTTGACCTTCTATTGGCAAGTCCCCAGGAATCAATGTGATAGCACTTGACATTACAGTAAATGCAAAACACAAGTCAGATGAAAAGTAACATGGATAGGAACTACAGGAATTAAATAAAATAGTACCAAACAGAAATGCTTTACTAGAACCTTAACTGAAGTGAGGCCCACAATCAGCCGTATAAAAGGCTTATTCATGATGCAATTTGACTATCAAAACATAATAGGCAATTCTAGAAAGTTTTAATGCGACTTGGGGATTTTTTTGTGCACAACATGACCATCTTTCATTTAATCATTGAGGAAAACACAAAATGAAGAAGCCATTTTTCACTCATTTCTTGAAGTTATTTACTAAACCAACTAACAATTCAGGAGCAACTGGCACAATGCCAAAAGTTGGATTGATAAAAAAAATGAATAATTACTCTGTCAGATAAAATTTTGGTAGCTTCTTATTCTGGAGGACAACACGATACATTCCGCTTCACTTCGCAAATTGACGGAAGATTTAGTGCTCCAACCAATCCCTTTTGTTAGATGCTCTTCATGAACATTTACAATGATGGCAGCAGCAAAAGAGGTCCCAATTTCTGTCTTTTAGAAGGCTTTGATTCATTACTGTGCATTTAGATTGGATTAGATTTGGAGATGCACAATTAAAGACAAGACTGTTGAAAACCAGCTGACATTAAATAGATCTTGTCTAAGAATCCATAATTAGAATTATTGCATTATTCTGATGTGTGTGCTCCAGAGGGAAGCGCAGAGACAAAGTACTTCTATGATTTGCTTTCCATAATAAAGTTATCAGTGTTATGTTCGCTGTCAGTACTTTTTATAACAGTAGATCACAGACATTTCCCATCAGAGACGTCAATAAGGTACAGTAAGTGGCAATTCCAATGGAACTCAAATGACTCAAAGACAGCCAGCGAATTTGGCTTTCTGTAGTTCCAAATATAGTCTCGCTTTTTGGATTGAAGCCCCTGCATTTCGTTTGACATGTTGTGATCATAAAGAGTGAAAATGTGAGTTATTTGCTTAATAAAACACAAAGCAGTTTATGTGCAATAACAAGGTGCAAGACCACTATGTATGAGTTATATTTTGGGGTCCAATGGCAATGTGCAAGAACAACTTCTGTCAGTCAAATTTTGGGGCTAATTGTTTCAGTGATTAAGGGCCTGCGTCATCAGACACCTCTGTTAAGGCCACAGAAGAAAACCAAGCTGGAGCTCAATAAAATAAACAATATTCAATTTCCACTACAGTTCTACACTCCAGTACGACCCTCAACCACACTGATGGTGTTAATCCAGCGACTACAACATATATAGCACCGATTGTAGCTTCAACCCTTCAAAGACAATTTGAGTTCATGTTTGAGAAAAAAAATCTTTTTACAGTATTCAATTTCACAAAGAACAAAAGACTCTCTGTCATGGGTTTACATGTAACTTAAAATACAGGTGATTCAGAGGTAAACATCCGACTTACGGTTCCGACCAAACGGTTGTAAGTCAGATTGTACGTAAGTCGAATGCCATTCAAAATAGCCGACACGAGGGTTATAAGTGCGACTGTAGTGGTAGATGGCTGTGTGAGAGTGAGATGCTGGGATACTGTGCTGCCGTAACTGTTGTACGCAATGTCGGGCTGCTACGTGCTGCGGTGCCAGACATTGAATTTAAAAAAAAAAAAAAAAAAAGCATCCGCTTTCCGTAGCCATAAGTACGGGATGGATGGATGATGGATGTAAGTCGAGCAGGTCGTAAGTCGGATGTTACCTGTATATGAACCAAAGCTGTGAACCATCCATAGATTCTGCTGTGTATTGTTTTGGACAAAGAGAAAGAGCACTGACAGAACTTGATGAGATGTGATGGTGTGAGTAATTCTATGATGAAGTTTGGTGGGGTCATACATGGCATGGACAAAAACACCTGCAATGACGGACTGCTTCAATGGGGATCAACCAATATTTTCCTTGGTATTCTTGCAAGGTGCAAAGGGAGCAAAGTAAAATCGAGACAGTACAGAAATGTGCGGTTGAAGGCTAAGTAAAAAAAATGGATGAGAATTTCCCAAATGTAAGCAAAAATATTTTTCATCAGAAAGCCTCCCATATATGTGATTATTTCCACTCACAGAAAGATGGATTGGACTTTGAGCTGGCCTAGCAGTTACATGTCTCGACACTTCTGATTTCACAGCAGAATTGAAAGCCACCCTCAGATAAACCAAGATGTGTGGATTGAATCATAAAAGTGCAGCAATATGGTGGGAAGCTTGCATCTATGTATGATCACACTATTGAGATTTGATTCTTTGAGGCAGGAAACAGATTTTTTTTCTGTAGAAAAACTTCTTCACCACTAATAAACATACTTTTATGTAATTTCTTGGCATATCAGCATGTATGACATTCAAATCATTTGTGTCTATATTGTATGAAACATTATGCAAGATGATATACTCCACTACACCACCTGAATCTTGCAGAGAAAAAAAAACATGCCAATCCCCAAAAAGTCACATGTGAACTGCTTGAAAATTTAATTAAACATTTTGCTTGTCTCATTAACTGAGCACAACTGGCCTGAATTTAAAGGTCACTTTAAAATTCCAATAATTTTGGAATCCACAACCTAAAACAAACTAGAAAATGAATAGCATCTATAAATGTTCTACCCTAAATAAACAGATGAATGAGAGAATTTTCCACAGACAGACAAAGCAAAGAGCAGCACCAGTCAACAAGCTGACACCAGAGAGGGACTATGGAGTTTAAATCATGTTGTCATGGTGATGGTCCCCCACAGAGACGTGACTGCAAATACAGAGATTATTTTGCAGGTTTAATAGCACACAGTGGCTTAAGATCCCCGTTACACTCGTAAGTCTCAAGTGTCTTTATGTTGGAGTGAGTGCAATGGATCATGGACATGAACATGGATCTGCTGTTTAAAGCTTCTCAACACACACCGCTGCACATGGATATGCCTGGGGCCAATGAGTTTGCTAGGTGACATTTTACACTGGCAGATTATTCATAGGCAATGTAGCTCTGAGCAGGCTAAAGTGGAAAAAAAATCCCAAATACACACTGATACTAACATACTCTGGTCATGTGATATTCAGTGAGGAGCAACATCCTTGTGCCCATGTGGTGAATAAATGAGAAGTGCTTTTGGCTGCATGAATCACTGGGCTGCAAAAGACCTTTGTGACCTGCAAAGCCAGTCACGATCTAATTGTGAAAACGCTACTGTCTCACTTCAGATTAATGCATTTACACGCACGACTATTTTCCCAGAGGCACAAATCTACATGTTTAATCCTTGATACATCATCATTAATAAAGGAAAATCGTTTCCTAATGCAATACTGCATTTGCAGTAGAAGGTAAAAATATAGATCTTTTGACAGCTGCATCTGCTCTCCTGCCAAACATGTTGTAACATCGGATATGTATAATGTTTGCTTTTTTTCTAACCAACTAAATGAAGCCCATTGACAGGCAACAGAGCATTTATTTATGAAGCAATTAATTATAAGAAGATGAACGTTAACTGAATTTGCATTATGGACAAAGCATAGTTGGGGTTAAAATTGGCAATGAAGTTGGACGAAAATGTATGTAATGTAATGGTGAAACATTTTCTAGGATAAAGATTATCAGTTTAACAAATGTGGAATGGAATGTAATACTTCATAGATTATAACAACAACAATAATGAACACATGGCTGTGGTAATAGCCACTAAACAGTTTTCATAATGTCACTTTTTTGGAACGTTAAACCAGGACACACTGTACAGAAAACATAAAACCAATACAAAACTGAAGAATGGACTGTTCATACATCTGCTTGGCACCTCGCTCAATCCAAATTAACGTGTTTTAACATGTGATGCAATCATTTAGATTTATTTCACTATATAATCGATTACAGATTACATCAAGTATAAATAATTCAGGAACTCATTGACTTCCTGCCATTTACCATCACTTTGTTGTTTCCTTCTATGACTCACATTATGTTGCTCACAAGCTCATAGGCTCAGCATGAGAAAAAGGCCCAGTGTCCTCTGACACTGACAGGCGGTCTTGAGCTGAGTTAAACACACATTACCAATGCAACCATTGGCATCTGCTGACATGTCCACAGAACAACTCAACAGAAGGATGTTATTTTGTGTCAACTGCAAAGATGTACAACTTTGGACAAACTTGTTCACCCACCTTGTATAGCAGAAGAACTGTGAACTGAGAAACAGGTGCTGAAAAAGTTTCACACACAAACTTAATATACAGCAGACAGTGGAGAAGAACAGACATACGCGACCTGATGACAAAGATAGTACTTTGCGGATATAAATATCACGCATGTGGTAGAAAGTGCCATCAAATCCTTCATTTCAATTTTCTCTGGCACACTGAAACATTGGGGAAAAAAAACCTGATCAAAGCTGCCAGGTGTGAATTCATCATCACACAGCAGGAAGGACACATTCGGTCAGCGGATGGATTTGGTACCGACAGTAATTGAAAACCTATTGCGTCAACATGCAACACAGAAGGCTGATGATAGTTTCTATTTGAAGATGGTGACACGTCCTGCTGCTACAATTTAATTTAGAAAAAAAAATATCAGAAGACTAAACTTAAAATGAATGATTCAAGGGCACACACGAAACATGAACCTCAACAGAAGATAATCTTTGTTGATAAGATCATTCTCTGTACGTTCTATTGACAGGTATGGGCCAGTAGCTTTTATCTGTCATTGCGCAAAAGTCTGACTCCTTCATAGACCATTACGCACCTCTGAAAATATTTTTATTTTTATCAAAAGATTTTGACCCTCATGTAATAGGTCCAGGTCAATTCCTGGTCCTACTACTAAACCAGTGCAACAGGTGAGCACAGCAGACTCAATCAAGTTAGACTTCAGAGGTCAGTAAATATTGATTTTGTTAAGCCGCTTCGCTGCCAATACACTCGACACATATGATGAGATAATGTCAACATGTCGAACATTAAGTACCAAACGTCTGCCCTACGATTAGATATCACTTCAGTCACAGTGAAGCTTCAATTCTGTGGTTGTGATGAGAAAGACATCATCGACTCACACGCCACAAATTTAACATTGAAAGAGAGATGCTCTGCTTTACTTGTCAGCCTGCACCTGTGCATCCTTCTGAGTATTGCTGGAAGACAAGGCACTGAGCATCAATGAGAGGGCACGGGACAATAATGGCAGTTCAGAGAGGAATTTAACCTGCTCTTGTTCAGCAGGTGCATGAGTGAATCAATGTGGACTTGCTGGCTCTGTCACTGATGAACAGATTAGACGTGAATGCTTTCTCAATAGAGTCAAACAAGTGTCTGCACGCACTGTTTTAGTAAAATGAAATTTGTCACATTCCGCCGGCAGGAGGGAGATTTTGATATTATTACTCACTAAAAGTAAACTGTATTTAAAGTTGCATTTATTTATTTTATAAATATGTATGATTCGGGGTGAGACAAACGCTTAAGGATTTTTTTGTACCTCGGGTAGTTGTGAATTTAATTTAAAATTACAGTAATCTGCAAATTCAGAGCAGAAGGAGAGTGTACAAAACAAGACAAACTGATAGTATAGGAGCACTTTTACCTTTTTTTAATCCGATTACCGGTACTCAACTCAAATGTTGTATAAAATACTATATTAATACTAAATACTATATACCAAATAATTTCATAGCTTTATCCTTAACGTCAGGTGTATAATGTCTCACTGTCACTCTGAGAGCACTACAAATGGCATAAGATCTAAACCTCTTATGACATTTATTCTTCTTTTTCCCTGCCATTTCTCTCCTGGTGTCATGGTGACAGTTTGGGAAATGTCGGGTCGTGATAATGACTAGCACAAAATCAGCCAGGAGCACAATGGGGGTCACACACAGGGAGGTGTCATCAGTGTTTAGACAGCTGCTGGTTCCACTTTTAGTGGCTCCTCTACAAACACAGGATCAGTTATAGCAGAATAGTTTCCCAAGTGGGAAATGGATGGTAAAGAGGAGGCAGTTACAGAAAATGAGGAGATAGACAACGGATGGTGAGAGCTAAGACGCTGTAGATGGCAGGGACCTAAGAAGATATGTAAAATGTTTTCAAAGAAATATGAATCAATTTCACATCAAAAAATACCGCAACAACTGATGACACCGGAAATAAAGATGTGACTTCAAGCAATGCTGTCTGTTTTGTCCATCAACCATATTATCATTTTGTAAAAGGTTTAGATCCAAGGTTTGAAGTGAACCACTTTGTGACACTCACAACTAAACAGGTATCATTGGTATTAGTTTGGAGATGGAATAACCTTTTTATTTTTTTTTTGGAACCTTTCTATTTAAACCTTTCCAGTTGACAACACCATGTCGACAATATTACATGCTCAAGGGTTGTTTTTCAATTTCTAATGTCATATAAATAATGTATATATATAAACTGTTCAAACAAGGTAAACAGACCCATGTACACACATTTTAAAATGCTATATGGACGAGGTGGTAACTGTCAGTGAACAGTTCACATACTCCATAAAAGCAATCACAGCCTCTGAACTAATGATGCTGATACTCTTCCTTCCATACTGTACCTCTTCAGCCTAAAATGCCTACATCCACTTAATGCTTGCGGCTACGGACCAATGAAGACATTTCTCACCACAATATTTACAAACTCTGCAATGTCTCTAGCAGAGTGAATGGCCCAGATGGGAGTCATTTTGACTCGACGAAAACCCTGAGCAGCCAAATTGCTAAAAGCAATTTCAAATAAAATCCATGACAGAAAAGACAGGAGCTGCGTGTACGTACATTGACCACTATAATAGGATGCTTGACAGAATGAAAAGGCACGTCATTCGGAATGAAATGACTTGCAGTCGTTTAGATTTCAGTCATGTAGAATGATAGGACTTTTGCCAATCGTCGATCGTCATCTTTTTTATGTCCTTGCGTATGTTTACCCCATGTGACGAGACTACTGGACAAATTCTGAAGAAACACCTCGTCTTTGACTGAAGTAGCGATGTAACAGTTACAGCTAAAAACGGTTAACCGTTGTAAAATCCTTGACAGTTCGTATTGTCCTTGTTTGAAATAACCATGAAACCAAACTAGTATCATTTTGTATGTATGTGAATTTAGAGGTTTCACGGACGACTGTGTGTGTGAAATATACGTTTTTAATTGAACAGAAATATTGTTTAAATATTGTTTCCAATGGTTTCATCTGATGAATAGGGGCAATGAAGAGTGAAGCACACACGCCAGAGAAAAGGGCTGCGGAGGCGCCGCAGCATTCTACTCATGAAATTAGTCAATAATATATGATGTTGATGCTACAGAAAGGTCGTCTCTGTAGATTAACATTGGAAGAAAACAGCACCTCAAGATGGACCAGCACTCCAGACCATTCTAAACCATCGTTCCTTTGACATTTTTTAACTGATGATCAACGCATCAGTGCACAAAAGAGACTTTTCTAAGTATCTCAAAATGTTTACACAATTGCACTCAAAATGTTTACATTTCATTGTACTATTCTTAAATTTATGTTTCATTAGCCAACAATAATATTCAGGTGTTTAGAAAAACACAAATTATGCACACAAATCAAATAAAGCAAACAACCTTTCCTCTGTTTCAAAATAAATAAGGTACTCATTTGAGCACACACCACAAAGAGAACTGACTGGAATATTGGTATATTCTTTGCTGGAAGGTGTTGCCGTGTTATGGTTGGCGGGAAGCGTAGAAATGAATTTACGTTCAGCTTAAAGGCATTGCCCGTGATGGTTCTGTTTGGTTTAGATTAAATGTTTGCTGCAGGAGCAAAATATCAGAATCGGATAGTATCGTCTTGCGTCATATTGACAGAGGAAGACTCAATGATCGACATACATTTATTCAGATGACGGAAGAAGTGCTTGTGTAACCATAGCTAATGACCGGAGCATTAAACCATTGGAACATGAAATGCAGTTTATGAAAGGCTGTGTGTGAATTCCTGAGCATCTCCAAGTACATGACATCATTACTGTTTGCTGTATCTGGGGTGTTGGAATGAAAAGCTTTGTCGTGGTCACTGCTGCACTTGAACCACAAACTTCTACAGCTTTAACGTTCATTTTATTTAGTTATTTAGTTATATGACTGCTAAGGAGACAGCTAGAAGAAAATGTTCCCCAGTCCACGTCAAGATATGTTGGGCGTTAATGTTTCTGGAAAGGGCATAGGAGTCCAGTTATACTTCAATAAATCATTCAGACTGAATGAGCAGCTATGACCTTTGGAGTCATTAAACCATAACCTTATCTAAAAGTGAATGAAGATTTAACAATAAAAATGAATCTGTCTGATTATGTGAAGAATAAATTTATTATGACGATATTATGTTTGGTGCGTTTTGATTGTCTTTGCCAAGTGACATTCTGTCTCCATTGACAGATTGTGGCCATGAGTAAAGTTCCAGGTTCCAGAATTGTGAGCTTGGCTTTTTGCAGAAGCACCAGCCTCTTAATGATGGTAGAATGCAGAAACACCTGATTAGATTAGATTAGCCCCATATCTTTCTGTTGAAGTCCATTGTCTTCACACCTCAGTGACATCCCAAAATAGGTAAACCCAGAACAGAAAGGAAAACACCAGAAAGGATATGAATTCCCACCTCTCCAACAGAAAACCATGTTAAAGATCTGCTTTGTCTGAGCCAAGTTGAAATTGGAAATTGGAGATTTCAGTTTAACTGACATATGAACTGCTACGCTGCCACTATCCAGTAGGTGGAAATCGATACTCAACGGTTTGAAGCTTAACAATGTTTGGTACTTTTGTGTGTGTTTTTGTGACTAATATATATTAACATCTTTCATAATTAAATGTTAGTCATTCAAAAATAACATTTATTTCGCAATATATTAACTTTAACAACATATCATAACAACGTCCAACAACTGCTTGTATTGCTTCATCACAGATTCACATTTTGTTTTACGGATACACGCAGCAGAATGTTTGTAAAAACGGTTCACTGCTAAATGCTAACATGCTAGAATGCTGCAAACGGTGATATTGACTCAGATTGAGCCCACTACACAGAGTAGCCCCTCAGCGTGAGGCTCTGCTGCAGCATGGTATTCAGTGTCAGAACCTCTGAGAAGCGACGCTCTTCCAGCGTCACAACAGCAGTGATGGCTGTTTGTTGGAGATGACTTCAGAGTGAATGAGAGTGGCTTCTTCTTTCGTGATCTCATGAAAAATGACTAAAAAAGCTTGGAATGTGAAACACATCAGACAACATCAGAACCACAGAAAAATCTATGCATCCCAGTCAAGTGCCTGCTCAACTCGAAATATTTTCTTGTCTCCAGTGTTCTCTAAACACACACCATGAAGATTGGAGTTCGTCGAGAGAAACACTTAAGCCACATGATGGTTAAAAATAACTGTTAAATTATAATTTATATTTTACATATTGTTTTATTCTAGTTCATTATTCAAAAAAACCTTAAATCGTTGAATAATCGTGAATATGATATGAATAAAAATAATCGCAATTATAATTTTTGCCACAATTATCCAACCCTAGTCAGTAGCAAAAAAAGTATCAAATTCAGTTCCCATCTGTAGCTTTCCCTGCCACTTCTGGCACACAACTGTTACTTCTAAGATTCTGGTGAAGGACGTTTTGATTTCGGTCTGAACCATGCTCCTTTTCAAGTCAACAGTCGTTTAGGAGCTCAAACACAACAACACCATCAAAAAGCCCTTTGTTGCAATCGAGAGTCACGATCAGCTCTATTTTGGGCTCTCAACAGAAAGGCATTTGTCCTTTTCTTACCAGTGTCAGGAGATTTCTGCATTTGCAACCAGATGTTCAGAAACATACAGCAACAATGACACACTGACAATTACTGACAAAATGGGGAGCCGTGAAATGGAATTTCAGTCTCACTGTGAAACATCTAATGCAGTTGTGAATAAAACACCGCCTTCTCTCTTTGATTATGAAATTTCATTATGTCTGTCACTGCTACCTCAGAAAATACAATTACCTTGAGCATTATTTGACAACTTCTCCCTTTCTGCAAATCCCTTGGTAGAACAGTTTCATTATTCACAACATGAATTGACATTCATTTTCTTTTTAAACTTAACTTTTAAGCTAAACTATACACCGAATCAAGGATGATTCCACTCATACTTGGAGTATTCCACAAGAAGGTCTGAGACCTGCTGGATGATCTGTGTAATACTGACAATACTGGGATGCAGTCGTCCACCTGGCGAAATTATTTGTGGCCCTTTCACACTTGAATGTGAGAACCTCATATGAGAAAAATGCATTGTTCAAGGCACCCAATTTTCTTGTATGCCATGATATTGGTGTTCCCATTTGTGAGTGGAGGACGCAAAAGAAAAGCTCTCCTAACAAAGAAGAGACCCCATCCTGGATCACCTAAACCAGAAAGGAGAACTTCCACGCAAAGGCAGAAATAAAATGACAGATTCTCAACCTTGCTATTACTACTCAAGATGCAGCCCCTGGTCTTTACCAAAGGCAGGGGGTTAGAAATCCAACCCAGAAACATTCCAAGTTTATCTGATGGCCTATTTGTTCAAAAGATGAAAAGCTATAAACAGGACGGACAAGTGTTGGTCACACTGAAGAATATTGTATAATTTGTTGCTGTAGTCTGTGTATATTTGAGTAATGCAATGACAGTGTGTAGAAGTGAAGCAGAATATTTACCTTACATACCAAAAAAATCTGTCTTACCAGTAAGGGCATGGTCACGTCAGCAATGTAAACAAAGGCTGCTCCTAGAGTGAAACCCACAGCCACAGGGACGAAGGCAAATGAGCCGTATTTCCCAGAATCCTCAGCCATGTCGATCGCCGGTGCCAGTAATGACCAATAGGAAGCAGCCAACATCACCTAAGACAGGACAGAAAATAAAGCACAAGTTCACATTCATTTTTGGAAAGAGTCCACTCAGTACGGAGTTAATTCATACGTTGAAGCTGGATGGAACATTTAAACATACCAAGTTAAAGGTTGAAATTACACTTAAAGTTAGCCACTTCACAGCCAGATTCAGCACTGATTTAAATACTTTACTTTTACTTCTTTCCCCTCTGACCTGTTAGACTGAGACTGCAGAGCCGCTGAATTAAAGCAGGCTAGACACAAAAGTATTTTCCATGACGGTCAGAAAGATTTTCTTTATCTGTCAGTGAAAATAAAATGAAGAAATAAATACCATTTCTGTCCTTTAATGTTCCACAGACAAATGCAGCGAGAAAAATACATCTCAAACCAATGTAACGACAAATGATTTTGTTCAGGGTTTTACGCAAGCAGACGCATCATTACTCCTGTGATTCCCCTCTGCCATCCCTTACTTAAGATAGCAGTGATTCGCAGTAATGCCACATCTCCTTTTACTGTTTATGTACATAAGTATATGTATGCAATCTGAAGCAGGAGGATGTGAACGTTGTGCTATCTATTGACATTGGCCTGTTTCTTCCCTTGCAAAGCAATTCAGGCGTAAGGGGTGAGCTCTATTTACACACTTGGATTTGTTGTTCGTCCTTGGGTGCATGAGCAGGGAGAACTGAGAGGTGCCATTTTGTCTGTTCAGAGTCTGCCATCAGGATCGACACATCTTAGACAGAGGGCATGACCAAACAGGAAAGAAATTTTAAAAGCCTTAAGTGGAAATTGACTCTCGCCCCGACTGGCTCAGTGCATGTGCAGATTTTGACCAACTACAAGTGACAGCTCCAATAGTTCACTTAAAATAGTGGCTCTTCTAGTTGCTGTTGATTCCACCATGTGAAGCACAGCTGCACTGGAGGAATGGTGGACACTGCCGGCCGGGAAGGATACACACGGTCGAAAAGCGCATTTTTGTGCACTGAGATCGTAACAGTAGTGCGCAAGTGTGCAGGTGCGCATCTTAGAGGGAACATTGGTCCCTATGCGATGAAAGCGCTCAGAAGAACCCTTCCTGTGACTGACTCCCATATTGTTCTTTCAATCCAAAAAGCCTATTCAAACCACGTCCAAAATTGTAATACCAATTACCAACTGTCAACTCTACAATGAACAAGCTATTTCAACATAGATCAGTGACTTGAATTCTATGGTGAATATCAAAGACTTTGATACCCCCCCAAGCTGTTCCCTGTGAGAAATCAGTACGCTCGAGTAGCTACTTTCAGCCACAGCTTTAAGGAGTCAGCTTTATTTTTGTAATAAAATCCGGGGTGTAACAACAGTGTTCCAGGAAATCTAACATTTTAATTCACATATCAATCTAACAGACAGATCAACTAAAAAAAAAAGACAGCGCCAACATTTTCCCCTATGTCTGTTATTTCTTATTCTCTCCCAGTCAGACATCCAAAGGGATCAAAACATATCCGTGCGCAATGTAGACTTCAAATTCCAAACTCACCACTGCAGGAATAATTCTGCCTGATCTCTTTGTGCTTGTGAGGTAACAAAAGTAGGGCAAGAAAGATCAAAGAAGCGCTCGACAAAGTTAGTGGAGAACCCAGAGGAACTTGGATTTCTTCTTCCTCCTGTTTATACAAGGTGACCGATCCTGCATTTCCAGCTTGGGTGTGTGTGTATTTGTGCCACAAGTTGCTGTTAAATCCGAATGCTGACATCTTGTGAAAGGTCAGATATGAGAACCTTCACTGGATTGATGAATTAGTGATGTCTTTCTCCTACTTTTTCGGCAGTGCTAACCTTGGCCAGCCTACGTACACATTGTACTGCAGTGCCATTGAAAGCTCACAGTTTGATGAAGACAAAAAGTGCTTCCCATCAAAGCCTCTAACTTAGAAATTATGCAGCCATCATACTGGTGATGTACAGAAAACAAAGAGGCGCGTTTGTGAAAAGATGTGGTGACACCACAACAGGAAGCCAAATTCAAGCACACAATAGTTTAGCTCTTGTCTGCTTCCATTTCAAAACATTTTGAACACTGAAGTAGCAGCACTTCATTTAAATGTAAAAATATTCAAACAAAGGTGCCTACATTCTCTCAGCAATCACTTGACTCTATTTCTCAGAGTTCTTGTCGCCTATCCATCAAGACACTTATCTTGAAGTTAATAGCTGTCAAAGATTTCTACCATTCCTTGGTGTGGAATCCTCTGAGCATAATCCATTGCATCGATTCATCCGCCAACTCTCGAGAGACTGTGAGTGACGGCACCATTCTTGCACATGTTTCTGAATTACAGTAAAAATAACACTAGGACTGATGGTTACAAACAAAACATCGAATGAAGGAAGCCTCAGACATGAGAGAACGTTATCTTTCAGTCGATGCTTACTATTTCATCTTAACCCCCTCTTGAAACATGAATTCATATTGACATAATCTGACTTTAATTAAATAAATCAATATTTTCACTTTCCCTGGAGAGTTTTTGGCTCACTGCTGTCCCATTTAATTGTGTCAAAATGGCCGTCGCGCTTCAAAGCACGCTGTTTACATTGATTGACAACAAGGACTACAGAGTACCACAAACATGGGCAGTTTTTGTTTTTTTTTTTTTGCTTTTTTTCTGTACTTGTTGCTCGACCAATGTCAACTATCCACTGAGAAGAATGCTTGGAAAAAGAAAGATCTACAAAGCCACCATGGGGTCTGAAAGAAAGCCAAAAACCCTTGTTTTTTGGTGTTTTTCTAATTGTCTTTCTCACAAAAGACAGCGCACCAACCAAAACCGTATTCTCCATTACCCATCATTCTCAAGTAAACATAAAGTAGGCACAGAGAAACATGACCTATGATAAGTCAGAGAGATGACTTATCAAATCAGGCCTGACTGAAAAGAAAATATGTGAAAATCTGAAACAATCTTATGGCTATTCTCCGTATCCATTAGATGATCGGATTGGATATCAAACAGACAGGACTTTTCTAACATAACAAAGCACATAGTCCTCATTATAAATGAATTTGCTGGAAAAAATATATATATATATGGGGTAAAGCAAATGTTGACCAAGGAGTTTACCGTCCGGCATCTTTCGCAGGAGTGGCACAAAAGTTGCATCAATGATCTATGATTTACACCACATATTTTGGAACAGAGCTCTGGCTTAGAAACACTTCAGGTGGAAGTAAATGCCCCTGTCTACAATGAAAGTCATTCATTCCAATTCCATTAAGGAAAATTAAATTACTAATTTGGGCAGTACCTTCAACACCGTACTCTAGCCAACTTAATCTCATTTAATCATCCAAAGATGCAACATTTCCAATGGATGCCTGCTGCTGGAGGTACACTTTCATTTTGTCCATTCTGCTTTCAGCTTCACGACCTACAAAAGCTAAAGAGGCTAAACAGAAAAAAAGAAAAAATGAGGGCTGAAGTCTGTGAAATATCTCACCTTGAAAAGCCTCCCATCGTGGGTTTTAACAACACAGCTTGAATAAGATGCCCAGCACGCAGTCATGTCAGAACATGCACATAAAACGATACAAAAAAGTAAAATTGGCAAACTGCTTCCTTTTATTTTGAGAAGAAAGGCAGCAGCAATCTATCTATCTATTCTTAAGGGCACCTCACAAGTGATGCCCAAATTTAGGTTATTTGATCAAGTAGAGGACTATCATACGGGTAGACCGATACAAATTTTTAGGGGAAATGGTTTCTCGGATCACATCTGAAAGAGAGATTTGATTAAGCTGTGAGAGTTTGCCATTGTTGCTGTTGTTGTAAATATATCACCATCATTAGTATGTTTGTCCATATCAAAATAATAATCATCTATTTAATATTTTCAATCTATGTCACAATACATACATTTCTTATTCGTACAATCATTTGAATGCAGGTGGTGTTACTTTGTAGTTCTAATTTTAATCCATCAGTTGTCTCTTTCACACCAACAGTCACCCCTTTCTTCTAAAATAACTTCCACAGGATCATTTAAATTTTGTATTTCATTGAGCTCTCTGGTACATTATTATAGGACATACATCGTGACGGAATTGAGATGGTGTACCTTTGCAAGTCATGCGTTAGATCATTGCATGAAAACTAAAATAAAGAGTGTCTGGGGTCTCCGGTGGAGATGAATATTCGATTCCTCATCAGAAAGTACACCTCCTGAAGTGAGAGGAACCAAATTTAATTAACTCTTATCTCTTATCTCTGCATTTTTTTCCTACACTTATAACATTCCAGAATATATTAACAAAGCTCCATGCCACATCACCTCCAGTGTCGGATGTAGCTTTGTTGTAAAATGTGTTGCGTGCCATGATTCAGGTATGTGTACTTGTTAACAGTGACACCAGATAGGGCCATAACGAAATTCAAAACAGCAGAAAACTGATAGCAGATTGGCCAGTTGTGAGGTAAAAAGTAAGCACTCCATCGCAGCTCAACTCACAACAGCAAAGGAATGTTCTTTGTCATTTCATAATGTCTTTCCAAGTCTCTTTTCATCGAGTTTGAAGTTATATTAGGTCACATCTGTGTCTCTTGTGCACCCAGGCCATATGTAGACATCCATGCGGGCAAGGAGGCGCACATAACGTTGTGCATGTTATGAGACAAGTGCTTGATTCGCTGAGACTGATTTTATTTATGCTTGGACAAATTATATGGCAAAAATGCGCTGCAGCGTAGCAGTGGCTCTCATTTAAAAGAACATAAGCCGGCTTTTGTTTACACAAACACACAGCAACAGGGGAGATATTCCGGAGATATTAAGTTATTTTGCTTTTGTGGGCTAAAAAACTAATACTAACTAATACTATTTAGCAAATCATTCTAGTCTTCAATAGGGCAATAGTGTATTCATTACAGCATTTGGCAGAGCAACTAATGACTATTTTTTAAGAATCAACTCATTAGTTTTTTTTATTATTAATTGCTAAATCAGACCTTAAAAAATACATTAAAAAGCATTAATTTCCAACCTTGTATTTTACATCACAACTGAGTGCAAACATATCGTTCACAAATTCAATAAACAACTTGCTCCTGGAACATCATTATTTTAAAAAAAAGCCTGGAAAGTGAGCTGAATAATTCAATTAAAAAAATAAAAATGTTAAAAAAAAAAGTCAATTTAAGATATTTTTTCATTAGTGGAAGTCTTGCATGTCCATGAGGTGAGTCAGACGTGTCATCGTACTGATGCTCCAGTGTGCCTCATCATCTGTGCAGTGGCTTGGTTCTGACTGTCAGACAAATATTAATCTTTGGTTCAAGTCCCTTCAATAAAAGGCTTTCAGTGAGAATGGACCCGAAAAGGGTGAAGACAAGAAACATACAATTTTGCCCTCCAATGCACCTGTCAGACCAGCCAATGTCATAACCTGCTTGCCGTTGATCGACAGCTACAGCCAGCCAGCAGCAGAAATCCAACTTTCTATATCTCTTTCTATCATAATAATCATCATAATAAATTTGGCGTAAATATTGAGATATTATTTTTTGTCTATTCAGACCTATTTTACATCATAAAAATAATCAAATGTGACAAACACTAAGTCAGACAAAGAGACATTTTGATCTAAACACTAACCTGATTTCAAATGCTGAAATGTCAACTATACACGTTGCATTGAACAATATTTTTTAAAATACTATACTTTGGTGGAGCAGACAGGGGACATGTAATTCATTTCAGTAATATTCCATTCACTTTTGTGATACATTACTTTTCGTATGTGCCTTGTAATCCAATGGGTTTCCAGATTTCTGCCCGTTTTTTATATAGTTAATATCCTTTTTGACATTTAAAGGACCATTTTTTAAATCATACTCACACACTGAAACACATGACTGCAACAAGCAAAAAGCATCATCTTCCCAGTTGAAATCACATGCTTTTAAGTGCTTTCCAGATATTTCATACATCCCTGGCTTCTGAACAGCGACCCGGAGGTAGGTCAGGGCAACCTTTGGATTGCTTTGTGATTCATCTTTATCATCTTCCCTTTTCCGAAAGTCCTTCACTGAATGAGTGACAGGTTCACTTGGTCCAAAATGAAAGGTCAAAGAAGCTATCTTGCGATAACAGGGAAAACAAGAGAAAGTATGAAGGAAGTGATCACATCAAAAAAGCAATTTCTTTGACTTTATATAGATATTAAATCAGCATTTGTTGCTTCTTACTCATTTAATTTTACTTAGTCCGCAAAAGCGTCTGACAGGAAATGCCAAATGTCTCTCTCAAGCCGCATGTGCGTGCTTGTAAGTTGTCAACATCAAAGACAACTTTAAAATTCTGATACCATAAGACACTTTTTTATGAATTTAAATGACTGCAAAGAGTGTATTTTTTGGTGCGACCAGTAATACAACCAAAGTTGCAGGCAGGTTACTGGTCTTGAGTGGTATTATGCCACCGAGCAAGTAATGATTGGAAAAAAAATACCATCAGTGAGCAATTATTTTTAAAGCAAATTCAGAAAAAGGTGGAACTGGAAACATTCTGCCTCAGTTTAAAAAAATGAAACCCATGCAGCGTGAATAATTCAGTGGCAATGCTCTGAGGACAATATACAGGCGGTTAGTTTCAGTTTTAGAGGCCATTTCATTTCCTCCACATCTTGAAAAGAGCATTTGTTGTAAACAAGGACCCAAATATCTTATTAAACTGTAGATATTTCGAAGCTGCATTGTACAAGTTGAAGGTAGCTTAAATTGTCTCATAAAAAAACAAGGTTCAGTATCTGCCGATAATTTCCAATTTCTTAGCAACTTCTTAGCAAGACCATTTAAATATATTAACTTACAACAAAACATACAATATAGACTCTTGTAGTTCGGATAACAGCGGTGAGAAAAAAGAACACTTGAGGAAAAGGGAACAAGGGAAATTAGTTGATATAAACTATTACTGTCAGTAAAACAAAAGAATACAGTCACTCTTAAAAAGACTTCAACATGCAGGCGAAAAATAATTAATATCATCATTATTACACGCATACTATTTATAATTCACTGCAACAGAAAGCATCAAGCACAGAAATGCATGCATTATTTATAACTCCTTATTTTAGTTTTCACTCCCAAAAGCCTTCCAATGAAACATTAACAAATTGAAATATTTATTCAAGCATCCGAGCAATTTTAAAAACATTTTATGTCAGTTAGATGCAATATTAATTTGGACATCAGTTCAATCATTATCTTCTGCTCACCGATTGCCAAACAGAAAAGTGAAGATGTAATTACACTCAGAGATTATTTAAAATAAAATTGATTCAGATAACATTGGATATTTTGAACTTATTACACTTAGGAATTTTTATGCTTTTTCAAAGGCTAATCTAATAAATGAAGTGTTGATTTAGTACATTCTATTACAAGTGGAGGAATGTAATTTAAAAAAAACAATCGTGCAGGGAATGCTGAATGTCCTTTCAGATCCAGCAGATATTTCCCCCAACTTCTACAGTGTGGCAGCAGCAGAATGTTTTGCCAACCAACGTATGTCAAACACAAAACTGTGGCTTGATCCAAGAGAAAAGTGACTCACCCCAGCTGCAAACCCTAAACTTCCATCCAAGATGCGCTTCTGAAAACCACAGAGAACAGGAAGCTGAATTAGAGACAAATAAACATCTTAAATGGAACTGTAACAGTGCACGCTAGCGTTATGCTGAAACCTCTTAAGTCTACTTGAAGGGCATTAAGAGTCTCACTTTCATAGAAGTAAAACAACAGATTAATACAAACGACAGCCATGGCATTCCAAATGAGACAGTTGGTGTGGAATTAATCACTTTATTCATTGTATTTATTCTAAGGACTGGTGGTTTTCACTTGTGTTCTATTTCACAGACGAATGTTTTTTTTGTTGTGTATTTTGCATGCAAATTAAAGAGCCATCAGTTCCATTTTGATGCAGTTGACTACGGAATATTAAAATGCAAATAGTTTCATCGATTAGATGAGTGTGAACCAGAGCAAAGGGAGACAGGACGAGGCGCGGAATAAATATAGATTCGGCTCTGCATGTGCATGATGACAGAGAGAGCTCTAAAGGTTGAGCAAAAACATGAGACAGGGTTTCACACTGCGCTCCGTGTTGAGACAAAGCGGCTCAAAAGTCCGAGATGTGAACACAAGCGAGTCTGGTTTTGGCCGCAGACATATTTACATGCACGCCAGGGAGGAATTTGCGTTGATGTCACTCTGCAATTAACACTTGCAAGGAATGAAAAGATGCGAAAGAATACTTGAGACTTTTTTGAAAAGTATTCTCTTGCCTTCCCTTATTAAAATATTATGCAATGAAATTGGTTCAATCTTTTTTGTTTTTTTTACAACCCCAACCCCAAGAGCACAACATAAGGTTAAATTATCTACATAAAGACCTAAGTCTGTTAAGTTCATCGCTGGATCATTCACCTTCACCTTTACCTTTCACCTTTCTTCTCGAGAAACAATCCAAAGACCCTGCTCTTTGCATGACCTAATACGTTTTTATAAGGTAACAGGATTTAGTTCCTAGTTCTTGAGTGTGAAGGTGACAATGGTTGTTGCTAAAAAGGTTTTGGGAACAAAACATTTCTACAGTGTGAAGGTGTTTTTGTTGATGTTCAAAAACATAATATGTTTCACTGTTTATTTAATCTTTATGTTTTATTTCTGCATTGACATGAGTCAGTCATCATCGTAATAAACTTTGAAGTCCATCAGCTCAATTTGTAAATTCACTGAGCATGTCCTGTTACTTCGCTGCTCTCACTCCCCCTTAGTTGAGCAGGAGTGCAACTTAATAACAGACATATCTTGACTCTTTTCTAAGTGAAATCAATTAAACTTCACAAAATTGTGTGAGCGTTACCTGCCGACTGGAAAATACAAAAACCAGGGCTGCTCCAGCTGCAGTGAGACCCCAGGTGAACAAGGTCCCAAGCAGGGCTTGGGTCACTGGAGTGTAGCCTTCTAGCATAGTGCCAGACCTGAACCAATGGGAGAAGTGTCAAATGAGTTATAAAACACACAAAACTAAATTACAAACATACAACAGTGCCACGCCTCAAGTTCTCATTAGTTGGCCGACTTACACCCACTGCTTTGTCTATGTACATAGAAGAGACTAAAGCAAATCCTGTTTGCTCAGGGTTTTAACATCCTGGATTTTAAATACACACGCAGTCAAAATGTGAAACATGAGTGTTTAAAAAACTGATGTTTCAAACTGAATTAATGCTTACTGTAACGTATCACAGGTTAACTATAAGATACAAACATAATGAACGTCTTTATTCCACATAAAGGATGTTTTCACCGCACATTGTCTTCATTTTAAAGTCAGTTTAAAAAGAGAGGGATGTGGCATATAAAACATGCAGTTTTGACATACCTAAAGCACCAATTGCTTCATGGAACAGACACAGCACAGATAAACGATGTATTTTACATGTGACGTTGAATATGCAGATAATTTTTAATGTAAAATTCAAGCTGACTGCTGATTTCATTCATACAGTTAGTGGCATGAACGGGCTTCAAAAACCACAACAACAAAACGAAATTATGCCTAAGCCGCCCTGAATATTGTAAATTTTGACTAACCACGTTCCAAATCGATCTTATTAGTACTATTTTAGATTCCCAGCCGTTCGTTTTGAACCTACTCACTTGTTGCAGCTCTGCTCCAGCTCCGGCGTATTTACTTCCTACTTCCCGGGACACGTGTCTGTGACATCTTAGCTCCGCCTCTTCCCGCGGAACATTGGTCAATTGTCAGACGTCACACAAAAAGAGGCGGACTCACAAATCAATTTAAGCATTACATGAAACAACATTAAAGTCACTCATTTAACAACATACAAAATTATTACATTAGGGAGAAAATACCATTTTAAAATGTAAAAAAACGTTTCCATAATAACAAAAATAGTCATGAAATTATTATTATTATTATTGTTATTATTATATTATTATTATTAATATTATTATTATTATTATTATTATTATTATTATTATATGGCTGTTCTGCCATTTTCAGTTCTGCTGTATTTGAGTGAGACCATAAAAAGAGACTCAAGAAGCAAAAAAAAGCATACATATTAGAAGTTGCTCAAATGTTTTTAGTTACATTGCTGATCTGTATCAAACATACAAACCCAAATAAATAAACATCAAAGGGCTGTGGCTTTATAGTCTTCTCTAAATGATACATTTTGTGAATTTGTGGTGCAGCTGTCTGACAGAAGATTGTCATTACTCAGAATGCTAGTCCAAGGATATAATATAATTTATCATTATTTTCATAGGTAATAATGCTGATTAAAGCCAACATTTTGATGAAAGAAAGCTGGGAATCTCAATTCTATAATAAGAGACAAAATACAAATTAAACACCACTTTAGTTTTAAGATGAGTCAATTGTTCATTTCAACCTTCGCCTTGAACGTAAGCCACATACTCAGAGCTGTTGCTGCTCCTCAAGTGATAAACATGTGAGAAACATATAGTTAGTTCTTTTTTTTTTTTTTACTGAGTGTTGTCGAGTCACTTGCCCCATAATCGTACCAATGATATCTGTGTGCTGTTGTATATACTCACTATACTGAGTCTTTCACTTCTCCTTTGATCTCTGTTCACAAGAATACAATGAGTTAATGTCATTCTACAGTCTTATAAAAAGAAACATAAGTGAGTTAATAGGGGTTAATATGAAAAGGCATTTAATGAATCTGAAAATGCCTAAAAAAACGTTCTTTCAATTTATATATTTCTGAACACTTCTTAACGGTTATGCTGTGTCACTATTCCACGTGAGAGAGAGTGGAGAATAGCTAAGAGACATGTCGACCCACACACAGAACAGATGTTTACAATTCATGCAGTCTTCCTTCAACTCCATTTAAAATGACCGTGGAACATGACTTTTTTTTTTATTAAATATTTTTTCTGTGATATGGTAATGTGACTTCAAAACCAAGCTTGGCGACATCATCTAAATGATTCAGCAGCCACATTTCAAAGGACACACTCGGTAAATCAAATGAGACGGCCATTTAGCTTCATAAGTTGTTTAGATTGCTTTCCTTACCCTTGACTTCTGCCTTACTTCTAGCTGGTTGTTCTTAATATCAGAAACTTTGTGCATTATCAGACTATGAGACTGTCCTCATAATCCTTTATTGAAACAATTGATCCATTGATGTCTAATAATAATATGAGTATGAGAAAAATAAAAAAATGAAAACAAAAATCATTAGACAGAGTCGTGAATGTAAATTTATTAAAACTTTATTTAAAACTAGGTGAGATTAGCACTCATCTTGAGGTATGAAAAGTGCAAAGAAAATCACACAAAATGAAACAACGTTCTGCTGCTAAAGCACAACGACAACAGGGAAGTAAGACACTGAAGTGAGAACATCCAAAACCATCAAAGCTCTCTCTCGGAGTATAAAAAGGCTCATTACAATCAGAAATATCCGGCAGCTCTCCTCTCTACTGCCGGATGTTGTGAACCGTGCACATCTTTAACAAACACACAGGCTCAGTGTTTGTTGGTTTGAAGCAACCGTTCACATTCCCCACACATGGAAGCTGATGTCTGAACATCATTCAGAACGCCGCGGTGAAATATAGCTTCTGAAACAACAAGCTGTCAACCATCTCCAAATTTAGCACCATGAAACAAGTCTTTTGAGTGGATTTTTTTTTTTTTTTATGGGAGTTGGAGACTCCAGTCTAGGAAGTCTCCTGGGAGAAGTGAAGCCTTCAACTAATCAGGAGATTTGACTACAAAGGCATTTTTCAGGTAATTGGAACCAGTTAAGAGGTGGGGCAAACGTGTGTCTCTGTAAATCTCACAGGAAATCTTTAGTGACTGAGGAATGAGCTCGCTGATAAGGTTAAGTGTCTTTGGAATTAGATAAACTCTCAACAGCCCCAGAAACAAGGCTTTGGAGGATGGCCGGAGAGTGTCAGGGGTATTCCAACTATGCGTGTCGGAGCGGCAACAGCACCGAGGTCATTGCTCATCCTTGGTCTTTAATCTTTGCAAACCCACATCCTTCGCATCCTCCTCCATCCCTTTCCTCCCCGTATTCCCATTTCCCCTTCCACCACTTCCTCACGTCCCCCCTTTTGATCTCATTCAACACCTCAAGAAAAACAAGGAGTGCTAGAAACCACGGGAACACTACTGTCTTTTGCCACTGTAGCACTGTTGATGAATAAACCTAGATATGGAAATGCCAAAAAATCCTTTGTGTGGTTCTGTCTAGAATCAACAATGCTGACGGATGTTTTCAAAACAACTGAGATCAGGGCTTTGTGACTCATTAGTCATTACTTGTGATCAGTTTGGCACCGGGCTTCAGGTTTGTCTTTAAATTTCTGGGTAAGTGATAATTCTGCTTTAATATTTCTTTCTGATACCATCATATTTGGGAAATACACACCTCTGTCAGCATAACAACCCCACTACATGACACCATTCTCATGCTTGCAAGCTTCGATGGTCAAACAATTCAATTTTAGTATCATGAAACCACAGGACATGTCTGCCAGAATTGTTGCTGTGAGCATAATGACAAACTATAAGCTGTTTTTTTCTGTTGTTATTGAAAAAGCCAGCGTAGCTTTCCAGCCCATGTCGGAACAGGCCTGATCTCACTGTAAATAATGACCCTTTGCTTTCAACCTTCAAACAGCAACTTCACAAGACTGCTTGCATTTCTTGTTGGGTTGGCATACACATGTCATGGACATTCTCGCCGCGTATAATTGGAACAGATGAATCGGGAACCCTCTGGCATCTGGAAATTGTACACAAAGGATGAACCAGGCTTATGCAAGTCTGCTTTTCTCTCCTGATATCATTGATGTTTTCTCTTTACTTTCCTACGCTGCTGAATTAAGACGCAATTTAGTAATTAAGTCACGTAGTCAGTGAATGCATAAGACGCTTTCAAGGTAATCCTGTATAATATTTAAAAAAAAAAAAGTATTTTCCTCTGGAGCTTGTGTTCCCCAATTTCCTTTGATACATCGTTCTCAGTTTACGGCCCTCGGGAGTTGCAGAATGTACAATGCCTTATACATTTGGTTTGAACTTTGAGGTTACATTTATTTAATTATTGAGCATTTCTGCTATTTAGTTCAACATTGAACCTTGAATAGTAAGTGTCAAATGATGTCAGCAGATTTTCTTTTTCTGCTCGGCCTTCACAGGTAGGTGGCCCAATTGAGGAGTTAGCCTCATTATCTGTCTCTGCTTCCTCCCCTCCTCTGCTGACTTTGACGGAGCACAGGAGTAAGAAATGGAGGGAAGCCAAGGGGTAGACAAAATAGATGAAGGGGAGGTGAAGTAAACAGAAGCAGGGAGAACGCGAGAAAGCCCGGAGAGAGAAAGTTATGAAAACAAAAGTATTGCAGCAGATGGGGCCTGTCTTTACCTTGGAAACAGCATTACAGCAGGGAGAGGGGGGTCATGCAGGAGGGGCCTTAGTCAAGCTGGAGTTTATCATAGTCTCCTGAGACTGATAAACACACACTCACACCCGCACGCCCACACACGCACACTTGAACACACACGGTGGCAGACGCACTTCTAGCAACCCATTGGGGGAAGAGATATAAAGGCTCCCAGGGAGGAAGAGTTCTCAGGCTGGAGTCGGAGTTGTCCAGCGAGTTTGTGTCCACAGTTCTGTGCATCACTAACTGTGTTCAAAGCGCATGAGTCAGCATCAGAGAGGAATATTTTTCAAAGGAATACACTTAAGAAGAAAACAATTGGTTTGGGAAGTTTCCAGAGGCTTTTTTGCGAAGGCCAAAGTTGCAGCAGGAATCAACGGTTTCTCTCAAAATGGCTTGCAGAGGGAGTTGAAGAACAAAACGGTCCTGTCAGTGATCTGTTTTTGCTCGCAACATGGATGACTCGTCGGTGGCAGACTACAACCACACGCTACTGGACCCTGACTTGTACATGGAGGACGCCATTGATGGATTTGGGGTGACCATGGCAATCCTTTACCTTGTGGTTTGCATCATGGGACTTGCTGGAAACTCCCTTGTCATAGTCGCTATTTTGAAATTGGACAAGATGTCGTCGGCTACCACCGTGTACATTTTTAATCTGGCACTCGCCGACGGACTTTTCATGGTAGGTCTGCCGTTCATTGCGAGTCAGAACTTCCAAAACCACTGGGTGTTTGGCGACTTGGTGTGCAAGGTGGTGATGGTGCTTGACGGCATCAATCAGTTCACCAGCATCTTCTGTCTGACGATGATGAGTGTAGACCGCTATATGGCGCTGTCCGATCCCCTGAGATTCGCCAGATGGAGAACACCACGCTGCGCCAAGATAATATCAGCGTTGCTGTGGCTCTTCTCCCTCCTCACAATTCTTCCCATGGCGCTTCACTTCTCCACAGAGCGAGGGCTGTGTATACCCGTGCTAGCTTCAGATGCTTGGTGGCTCGGTGTGTTGTCTTACACCTTTGTCATGGGTTTTGCGTTACCATTCGTCGTCATGACTGCATTCTACACAACACTGCTGCTAACACTCAGATCCCAGCGACTTCAGACTCCCACAGCTACCAACGGGAACCATCGGTTAGAACGTCAAGTGACCAAAATGGTTGTCGCTGTTGTGCTTGTGTTTGGGATCTGCTGGCTGCCCTTCTATACCTTCAACTTCTGCTCGCTTTATCAAACTGAGCTGGCTGTGACCTTTGCAAGAGCATTTGAAGTCATGGTGCTCTTGTCGTATTCATGGAGCTGTGCTAACCCAATCCTCTACACCTGCTTCTCCGACACCTTCAGGAGATACTTCCGTTGCCTTTTATGCTCCGCTGGAAAATTATCCCCAAATATGCAATGCAACACTGAAGGGTATGACCTGAATGATACCACTGTCCCCGATGTCACCATGCTGCCTTAGAAGAAGAGACTAATCCAACACATGACGGAGCATTACCATTTTCTGAGGACGATATGAACTTTTGTAGAACACTCTCAAGCAAATGCAATTGATACCCAGCACCTGGAGTAGGAGCGAGGATTCTAACTTGTAGATATTTTCAAATGAGTCCCTGAGCTACTGTATTTGACTGAGACTGTGGATTATTTGTGCCATTGGTGCATGGGCTTCAGTACTTTTCAGAGAAACTTTGCATCTATATATTACACACCAACTGCATTGTATCCCCAGTGTAAATCACTGTCACTAACCCATGAATCTATTTTTGATTTTCACTGCACAACTTCAGACTCATGACCTGACTGGGTCCTCAGAATGCTCCCCCTGAGCATCGCTCTGCTACTTTCACCTTCTGAATATGAACAGGTGGGGTGTGAACACCAATGAGACTCACTGGCCAAAATAGCACTGTGTCAGTATGTTCGTGATTTTGTAGTCAGCACATACACGTTCTTTCTTCACGCCTTACCAAGCACGTAGTTGTCACACACTATTCATGATGATTGTATATTATTTCATATTCAGTACTGACATGCTTCAGTTCTTGAACATGGTAAGTTTATTCTTTGCATTTCAGAGTACAAATCAATATAGATTTGAAAACTTAAGTCATAAGAGAGAAAGAAATCAATAATACGACTCATATTTATTTCAAACAAAAGATATTCATATAAATACCTGAAATATATTTTAAGCTAAGAAAAACACAAAGACCTGTATTCAATAATCAGTTGTGAGCAATATTTCATAAGTTGTACATACATAGCTATTCCATATGAATCCGTTTTTCTCATGTCTATCTCATGTCATTTTTCATGTCTAGCTCTATTTTTTACTCCATCCATTGAAAGCAGAATAATTTAGTGTTTTGTTTTTCATTTTGTTCCCCCACACACGTTGTACTCCTGCAGAACTTCTCTTCACATTACAAACCTTGTGTTCTGATTCGACCCAATGTCTGTACATCAAGATTCTGAATGTGGAATGATTATTTTGCTGACAAATAATGTAAATGGAATGATTGAAGTAAACTCCTGTGCATACTGTGTTGGACTGGTTTGTACCTCACCCTAACCAACTGCCATGGAATGAATCTGTAAAGAGTTCAGTGCGCTGCGTTGTCTTTGTTTCTGCACAAAACTCTCTTTTTATTTGAAAATGTATGTAAATCCTACCCTTCTAATTTGCCCTGCATAGCAGGATCTGAATACTTGTTTCACCCAGTTACTCTGCTGTGACCAGGACAGAGTCAAAGTTTGGTTCTACTCATGAAACATCCATCCCGTCTCTTTCAACAGATGCCATTAGGAACGCCTCCACTTGCAAACATGGGAAAACACTGAGAGACATCACGTCCTTACTGGCAAGGAGTCAAGTGGCAACTATTATGACATGTATGAAATGTGACAGAGAGGTTTAATAACTGACATGATAGACAGATAATACATGAATAATAGCCAAACAGGGAGAGAGACATAGACAATAACATGGGTAAGACAGTTTGATTTACCTATCATTAATATCCATCAATTTGATGTTCGTCGGGAAAAGAAAGACGTATGATGGCTCTTCAATACGTGAAAAACTCAGCGGCATTCAGGCAGGTGGAGGGACGGATGATTCATACCTGACAATTGAATATTTTGTCACCTTTTTTTGTCACTCCATTACAGAATCTCTGTTTGGAGACGCCAGAAAAAATACAGAGGCACAGCAGAAAGGTCCACTGTTGGGGAGGAGATCTGATGGATTCTGGAGTATATTTGAGATGGAAATGAGAGTCAATAGCTCCACAGGTTCCTTCACTGTGTTGTATCAAGCAATGTGTCAAGAGGACAGCGTCATGTTAGCAGATTCACCATCACCTAATTTAAGACCGAAGGAAAAACAAGAAGCCTCTTCATGGCCAGCTGCTCTCACTTGCTCCCCGAAGTCCTCCTGTCAGTTTAAACGACCCTGTAAACGTCGAATCATCAAGACTGTTTTGTGTGTGGAAATGCCATTTGGAACAGACTGTGTCCGAAGCCTCTGAGGGTCCCATTTAATCTAAAGCAGGAGCAAACAATTAGGCAGAGGGTCAGATGAGCTGTTGATGGGGATTGTGAAAGACAATTGCAATCTTTTAAACAAGAGCAGGACGGAACATTGATATGCACTGGCAGATAGCCAGCTGTTCACCAGAAAATAGATGTTGTCAGAAATCAAAAATCTACATCAAGGAGCGACACAGCTGTCCAGACTCCTCCACTCCGGAGATCCAGAACATCCAGAACGAATCCAACATCTACTGCCAGCTTTTAAACAGTTTGCTTAGATATGTTACTGTTCAAACTACAAAGCACTTCCGATAAGAGCTATTACAAATAAAATGTTATTACATAATACTTATCTTTTTACAAAACACTCTCGCCAGTCCTGCCAGCAGTCAGTGGGTAAAGTTTGCAACATCAAGCAACTTCAACTGCATTTTTGGTTTTGCCTCCTTTGTAATTCAATGTATTGAGTGAAGACTTTCAGCTACTTAAAATAATGTTGTAGTGATGTTTCAATATCTGATCTAGACATCAGAAGAACATGAAGGTCGTGCGATGATGGCATGAGAATCATTTGCAAGCCAAGTGAAAATACCGGTGAACAAACTGGTAAGTACGGTGACAGAGTTGGAAAGACTGTCACCAAAAGAAGAGGTGACAGACATCTATGAAAGTTTAATATTTCCTGACTATTCAGTAAAAAACAGCTGAACCTTTTTCCTGCTTTTAAGGGTTTCCTCTCTTAACTGCTACTCGTAACAGAATTGTAAAACAGACTTTGACGTGTCTGCAGAAGAGCTCATATACATTGGAAATTAGAGCTTTTTAAAAAGCTTCTAAACAAATGAAATCAAAGAACCAAGTACTAGGGTGTTGACATTTCAGGACAGGGTTACTGAGTTCTGGCTCTTGTTACCTGACTGTGCAAACTGTGTGTGAAGAAAAAAAAGAGTGACTGAGGGTAGTTTGGGACTAGTCTCATTCATGAAAACTTTACATAAAACATGTAAAATAAGTGATATCCTGTATGTATAACAATCCAAAATCATGAAGTCATATGTCACAGATTCCATACATTTTCTTATATACTGCTGTGTATTTAAATGGCGTTATATTTTGTCACGCGATCGATGTTATATCCAGCTGTTGCAGTCATGGCTGGGATCACTATACGACAATGGATGCCATTACTGTCACGGTCACAATGTGATTTGTGACATTGGTTTTCATTCACTTTCTACCACTTACTGCTGTTTTGGAGTCACTACTAGGGGTGTGGAGTAGTTTAGTTTCACACAGCTGAGCCACTTGGGGACAGGTAGCTAAGATGTCAGGGCACAATAACAGTCAATCACAATAACACCTGCGAAAAACATACAGTTTAATTAGTTGAATTAAATTTATTGCATTTATTTTATTTCTTCAATGCGCTCTCAAAGTCTAAGTAAGATTCGTGCCACAGTCCACAACACCAGAGATAGGGGTTTGATTCACCAACGCACAATTAAATCTGCTGAATGATATCAAGTAACTAAGTATTTTTGCGGTGCAAACCAAAATGTCACGCTGAATAAATGGTGTTGTGTATTCCCGAGTATCCTCATTAAGGCAGCCACAGACCATCTTTGAGCTTCCACGAATAATTAAGACCACATGCCTGAGAGACATATCTGCGAGGATTATTGACAGCACACCCCCGGAGAGAGAGTGAAGGTTTGTGTGTTTGTTTCTGCGTGTGTGTGCACATGTGTGTAGTTCGCCATGACGCAGTTGGAAGAACAAATCAATAAAGGTCAATAACCTGTCATAGTCATCTCACCGTTTATTTGCATATGTCACCTAGTTTTTTTTAACACTCTTCACTGGATTCTTTAACAGCGCCACTTTAACTTCCTATTTTGAATTTGTAAAAAAAATAAAAAAATAAAAAAAAAAAGAAGAAGAAAAGGAAAAAAAGAGAGGAAAGACATCAATTGCCTCCCCTTTATGATATATTTTTGGACCATGCTCTTTTAAAAAAAAGCCTCTTGACTATTACATATGAACGATGTAAATCACAGTTTTCATCAGACAGTAACCTTATTCAACTGAAACACACATTAATTGATTCTGCTGCGTTTGTGTCTGTTTACTGTGATGACAGCAGCCGAGTTCCATTTTCTGTCACCATCTTCCCTTTAGCATAGTAATTTGGGCTTGTCAACATCAGCTGAAAGCCTGCTAAAATATTCTCATAACCCAAAATTAAAAATGCTACTTCAGAATGCTGCCTAATGGAGAGTGGACTTTGTTTGCTCTTTGTGACTCAACCTCTGACAGAATCGATGCCATTGTCAATGATTTCTCCGCCGTTTGAAGTTCAGTGGTGAAATGCTCTGGTCACGCTGCACGTCAAGGTGAAACTTTCATCCGTCTTACATCATATTGTGTGTGTGTGTGTGTGTGTGTCCGTGTGTGTGTGTGTGTGTGTGTGTGTGTGTGTATATATTAGGGGTGGGATTCGATTACAAAATTAATCTAGTTAATTAGAGAATTTATGATATGAATAAATCTCATTTAATCACGGTTCAATGGCATAAGAATATTTGGACAAGGAGCCACATTTTTCACTTTGAATGTATTTGGTATATTATGGAATCAAATGATGGACCCATACGTACATTTAAACAACAAAATATATTTTGCAACAATTTGACAATGGCCCAATAAATCTCGATGGTGGCTATATTGAAGTTTTTATATCACCTTATTTAAACTAAAGCTCTTTTAATGTCTTGAAAATATGTGTGTGTGTGTGTAATGTCTCAGTTTGGTTTAGCCATTTGTTTTGGATGGTTAGGTTTAGGGGGAAGGGCAGGGGAAAGCATGAAAGTCAACGTACCCACAAAACACAAAAACATCAGCAGCTTGTGTGTCTGTGCGTGCGTGTGTGCCGACCTTATTGCAATAAGGTCCCAGGTTCCAGTCCAAAGCCTTTCTGCTTAGATTTTCTGTATGTATTATTGTATGAGTTTCCCTCGAAAAGGGTTATTCTATAGCAGAGGGAAAATGTGTTCTGTGTGAACGTGTGCTTTAGTAGCCACCTACAAGTATGCATGACCTGTGATGGACTGGCAACTGGTGCACGTAACTCTATGAGCATTCAGGGTAATGAAATAGGAGGGGACACAACCATTCAACATGCCTCCACAGCACAGTTCTAGCGTCATGCAGGCCACCACATGTTAGCCCACTTGGAGTGTCACGCTCGACATGACTCACATTCTGCAATGTGTATTGTAGCCTGGAACGATTGCGCTTGATGCATTTTGGTGATGATATCATCGCATGTTGTCTGCATGAGCAGACATAGCTTCTGCAGACACAACCCGCTTGTGGACCGGTGAGACAAGAATGTTAAAAATGTCATACGAGTGGCTGCCAGGGTTGTCAATCCTGCCATGACTTGACCCAGTCGCCTGCTCATTGTTAGGCCTTCCAACGTTCTTTAAATGATGTCATCTCATCATAAAACCAACAGCTTGAAAGACCATGGGTGGTCAAGGCAGCAGCATCTGTTGAGAGCCTGAGGCTTATTTTGGCCTCGACAAAGCAGTCAGATCTAATCGGGAATCCAGAAAAGTCCTCAATGCACAGTGTTTGGAAAACCTGTATATCCAATCCTAGATCAGTTCTACGGTCCCAATTTGGCCTCTTGAAAAAGCTCCAAGGCAACAATTAGCTTCATATCTACAGTCTTGCATTGTATGAAGTGAACGCAATTCTATTTGCAGTACTTCGACGACACAAAAATGTGGATTCCATCCTGCTATTCCCTCGGTCAGCAGGTCGGAATGGAAGGCCCTCTAGAGAGCATGTGAGATGGAAATTCAAAATTACAATCTAGGCAGTACTTGTTAAAAATCCTCTCATATATAGTATGGTTATCAATTTCATTGTCTTCATAAAAAAAATCTGTCCTCGTCATACCAGGCTGGTCAGGTACAACCAGATCACCAGTCACTCACTGCTGCCACCACACCATACCTAAAAGAATGGAGATGTGGATCAGCGCTGCCTCGAAGAAAGAGCTGAGAATGAAGGCAGAAGCACAGCCAACAGTTAGGTGTCTGTTATCGGTAAATAGTTTACTGATAATGCTAATAAGAACAATACATGCACAAGGATGCAGTTGAATTTCGCACACGCTGTTGATTCAGTGGTTTATGTCTATTCCCCCCGAACCATAATTTCTTTGTGTTCACTTGCAGTTTTCTCCATTCCTCGTGTTTGTGTAGCCGTGGATCAAGGAGTATGACTCCCCATATTTCCCAGAGGACTGTAGAGCTTTTGGGTCATTCTGTCAAAATAAAACAACAAAATAAAAGAGAAATCTTCTTTTTTTTGTTTATATTGAAACTGCTTCCTTGTAATCCCAACAATACTGGACGCTCGACACCATCCCCTCTCCCCTCTTTGCTCAAACTTTCATCCTTCGTATCATACTCCAGCTCTATTTGCTCTGTCTGATGGAAATGACACCGCCTGATCTGGGTGTCTCAGATGATGCGAGCTCTGTGCTGGCACTATATCTCCATAAAAGCACATCCAAATCTTAACTGAATCCCCCTCTCTTCTCTTTGTGCACCAAATCTCTCACTATTATCCTACACCCTTCCAGCCTTCCTCAGTGATGCAGATGACACAGAACTCTTCTAAGTGCTGCATCACGACTCTTCCCTCAGGGGGCATCAGCATCCAAACTCAACCTAGATAAGAGAAAGTTGTTTTGAGAAAGTTGTTGCCAAGGAGTTGCTGTCCAGCCCATGTGTCTCCTGGCAAAAACAGAGATTATGCACATGCATGCTGCACAACACCCCCAATCAACTTTAAATCTCTTGGGGTTTCTTGTTCACACATCGTTTGTAGAACACTCCGACTCTCTTGTGGCTCATCTGGCTGCTTGTGCCAGACTTCTGCAGCTCAAAAAACTGTGTCTCGCCTCATTCACTTCCTTCTCAAACTGCACTCACAATATACTTTTCCCTGAAATAATAGAAGCCTTATAGTGACATCGGTTTGGTGATAGTGGAAGATTTGCATGATATCAATACAAAGCTCCTTTCAAAACTGTACATTTAAAAAAAATGTGTAAGTGTTGACCACTGTGAGAAAACAAGATTTGTTAAACCAAAATGCCTTTTAAAGACATAACTCCTCACCTCTGTGAGTCACCTATCCAAGAGCAACAATTTTCAATCCCCAAGAAACCTCGCTTTATTTTTGTCAAGAATGTAACCCAAAGCATTGTTGAAACAAATTATATTCCTCAGCTGAGACGAAATGGACTGATGGTTTGCAACTGTACTGCTTCCATCAATCAAAGCCCTCTTGGGTTTGAAGCATCTAACTGATTTCCCTCATGCTTTAAGTGCCATAGCTGAGCCTGCCACTCGAGGGAACATAGCACTCCATACCTCGGGATGATTGGTAGATTCTGTGCCTACTCATCCAGATTAATGTTCCACTTTGTAGTGAAAACAGAATTCTGAATGTCTCAACAAATCACAGAAATGTGTCACTATAGCCAAGATGTCTTTTAAACATTGGTGAAGTTAATCTCTTCTCATGGTTTGTTGTTTTGTTGTGAAGTTAGTCATTTAGTGTGAGACAAGAAATGATAAAATCCATTCACTTAACATCCAACCAAATGTTCCACTTGTGTTTTGCGTGTTTTGATCGTCCTACATTGAAGTTAGACTGCATCATAAGAAACATCTCAGACTTGCTAGCACAGGTAATGTCTCCGCTGCACGGTAGAACTGATGTGCTACTCACAGCTAGTAGAAGTACTGGATGAGCTTTGGAACGGCTGGGGGGTGACCAGTCATTATGACTTCAAACTACGATATCTGGACACAAAGTAAAAACAAAATACCTCCACAGTTCCTTTCTGTCCTCTCCATTGGTCATGTTGCTCAACGTACGGTTAACAATCATTAAATCCAACGTCATCTTCAGTGGTTGACCTGATGGTCTGTTGTTCTAACGCCTATTTTAGGTGGAAGTTCGTAACACGCATCACAGATAAATGTTTTCACACAGAGCCCTGCAACAAATGCATACAGTTGAGAATTAGAGTACAAGCTAAAGAGTTCATGAAAGTGCAATGCACATGTGTACATTGTTTTGAATTTAAAGAATCACTTCAGACAGATATCTCCAAGAGGAACATTTTAGAAACAGCCCTATTCAATAACTCAGAATTGAAGAGCGATATCAAGTTTGAAGAAAAAGAAAAACATTTCAGGAGAAAGATATTGATTTGGGATTTAAGACAGACGTTTGAGGACTAAATGACAAGTACACCTGAACACAAGAATACACAAGTCACTTTTGGTTTATGGTAGAGACCAAACTTCTTAAATCTTAAAAAATGTGTTTATATTAGGACAATTTTTAATCTCTAGATGACAAATTAATCACACATTTTGCATCCGTTGTGATTTATAGGAAGGTTTTATCAACACAACAGTGGATAGTACTGTTCAGCATGATGTGCTTTTAGCATGTTTTTGAACCTTTTCTGTGGTTCTCAAGTTATTCTAAAGGATGTTCTTGTCAGTATCTCATCTGTTGGGTTGTTGTAGTAAACAAATGTTTGCATGAGGAATGCATTAATGTTGATAACATCATCCTTGAAGTCACATTTGGAACAGATACAAAACGTGTCACTAATTTGCCATTAATTGCGAGTTAACTAATCTTTGGTGCGATTAATTGAGAATAAAATTTACTTATCTCTTGGCAGCCCTAGTTTATTAGGGAGCCTAAGTCTCCGCCCCTTCCAGTCGCTCCATGGGACCTAAGGTCCGAAAGAAAATAAACGGAAATCAATGGGGAGATCAAAGTTGTTTTCTGGTCAACTTTGCCTCACACCCTGGATCACACATACACTGTACCACAATTTAAATGATAAATAATGATGCATGTTTCAACTGCATTTGTTGTGCCATTTATGATTCCTTTGCTTGTGAAAATACATAATTATTTGGACTACACATCAAAAGTGGAATGACTGATGTCACAGCAGAATCCGGTGCTAAGGCAGATAAAGTATTAAAGGCAGAAGCTAGCAAACCTAAAAACTGACCAAGTTGAGCGATTTGTTGGAAATTGAATTGATTTTTCCCATTACAATGAATGGAAAAAGAGATAATGCGTTCCAAGCCTTAAAATAGGCTTTTGTAGGAGTGAATGTAGAGTGTCTGCTGCAGGTGCACTGTTCCTCTATGTGTGTGGCCGCTGCATGTGGGAGGGGTTGCCGAGTGAGTGACGTCTCTCCAGAAGTGTAAAAGTGAAATATTTAAGGATTAAATCAGTAATTACATTTTTACATGGTTTGTCTGGTCATGTTGGCACCTTTGCCCTCTACGCAAACGTCACATGACACAGATTTTGTTGCGTGCGATGTGTTGATGCCAGCAGCCGGGTGATAAATGTTAGAGTCCTACCTTCTACCTGGAAACATGTCAAAACACACTCACTGTCAAGGTTTCATGACAGCTGCAGCATCGAATCCGTCTCTGTGACAAAATCTCTTCCGCTCACCACAGGGCACGAAAAAGTAGGTGAAGCCAACTGAGAAGAAGGGCAAAGAACCTCTCATGAAAGAGGCGGGAGGTGTGGTGTGGGCAGCAAAACCTCCCTCCTGCTCTAGAATAGTTGGCTCAACGGCATAAAACATAGGACCTGATGATGGGAATTACGTTTGAGAGCACTCCGCACACATAGGTTGTTCAAGTGCCTTGTTCAGCTTGCCAGCTCTGTAAACCAGGTAGTGGTTTAGTTTATCGCATTTATGCATCACAGTCAGTCAATTCTACTTGGACATGTGTTCCTCTTTATGTCTAAGTGCAGGTTTGATGTGAGAGGTTCTATAGCATCTGTCGAAGTCCAAGTGTGTGGGCCGAATCCGCCCACAACATTATTTACCATACTTAGTCAGGAAGGAGCAAATTTGCCACAAAATCTGAGTGTCGTTGTGCATTGTGTTTGGCCCCCTGTAGGCCCAATCTGGCAACATCTGAGTTGGAAACTGTGGACTGTCGACACATCTAAAGGGCACCCACACATGAAAATAATCTAGCAACTGTTTTTGTCCCAATTTTGCTTCCCAACCAAGGATGGCAAAGCCCTGACTATCGTAACTCTTATAAGATATCCTATGAGAGAAACCTTATGTCTGGGGTGTGTTGACGGTAAGGGCTGACAATCGTAGATGTTCGATATTTACGACCCAAAATATTTATGTATGTGGTCACAGCCGATGGTTCCCCACCTGAGCTGAATAGGGCTATCTAGAAACAACCCAACAGAAAACCAAAGAAACCAAGAAGAAAGACTCATTGAAATGATGGCAACAAAAACTCTATTATGAGAAGTAAATCCCGCTCCAGTCTGCAGCTCCACTCACCCTTTAACACGTTTGGGCAGTTCATTTTAGATTAGATTGTGATCCTGTCATTTAGTTATGATGGTTTTTCATTTGTGATTCTTCTGGCAAAAAAAAACACATAAAACCATTGTCACCCGATGCACGTTCATATTGTGAGTAGTGTTTCTGCTTGTTGTGATGTGAGGCAGATGTGATTCTCGGTCGGCAGTAAGGCAGCGAGGGGACTGTTGGTGCACATCACACACTTTACAATCAGTGGCAGACTTTTTATCTTCGTGTGTGGAGTATCTGACAGATTAAAAAAAAAACACTTAAGAATTTGAAAATCCTTCTGTGTGTGCCCCCTTAAGTGACAAAGGGAGATGTTGACAGGGTGAACTGCTGCTGTTGAGGAGTACTTCATCCTTCACAAGCACATGCACCCAACGGACGTTCTATAATTAACACGCTATTCCCGCATAGACGGTTTATTGACAGATGGACGACTTTATTCATTCCTTTGGGAGGCAATCCTCAATGTGGTGAGGCTCTAGAAACCAGTGGTTATTGTTACTGGCTCACAGTCCAACATTCTGTGATTTAAATAATATTGTAACTTCAGTTCTATGAATATGTGCGAAGCTGACATAGAAGTAAACGATTCATTCCAAGCCTAATGGTTGCAGACGGAAAAGAAGTGACAGACATGAAAGTGAATATTTGTACCTTGAGGACATTGTCTTTTATGTGAACAGATGTGACAAGAGGAGAGAGGACAATTTGTGTTTGTAGATATAGAAGAATTGTAAGTCACAGTGATGTTGCATCAGAGTTTGACACCCCAGTATCAGGGTCAGAGTCCATGCAAAGTCATATCTATTTTTGAGCTTGCTCCTGCTGAAAACAATAGTGTACGTGACTGATGGCAATTCAAACTGAAAGTTTGACTCAAGTGTTGATTTCTTTTTTTTGCCTTCTTTCCAGTCAAATAGTGAAGAGGACGACAGAGCACAGTTCATTTTCTCACCAATCATTCTTATCTTGAGTGGACCTTTAACCACCAACCTCAGCCGAGTGTTGACTTCAACAAGAGTCAGAGTTGAAGGCTAAGTTGAGAATTTATGACCAGGATTAGACTGGTGTCAAGGTTTGAGCTCAGATGAAAGCAACAAGACAGTGGGAGGATTTCAATGGGTTGATGAAACAAACCGAATGCAAGGACAAACTGTCTTGATCAGCAGGTTTCTGGATGAATGGTGGTGATACGCAAAGGGGAAATTAATTTAAAAATTGGCGCTGGAATGAATTGACTTTCCAGAGAGCAAACCAGCGAATTACTTTTGCAGGCACATATCAGAGTTTGACAAATACATTTGTCTGCATGACAAGTACTTATGTGTGAAGTGATTAAAGGCATTCATTTTATTTATCTATAGTCCTATTTTATATTTACTGTGAACCACAAGCAATGACAGTCTTGTTATATTCCCTTATAAACCGTGCCATTTGAGATGATCTTTTCTGTCAGCGTCATTATTGGAAAGAAAGTTTCAGAAGAAATCTTTAAGATGGAAGTCGCCTTGATCCAAGTGTTGTACTGCAACACTAACTGCTGCTCTGCAGATATTATATCCAATATTTCAAGGGAATGTATAGATTTGTGCTGCTTTTCAGACTTAAACGTGGATTTCAGCTTCAATATACAGTTCCTCAGGGCATTTTTTAATGAAAAATGCAAACCTTACCATAACAAAACAACAGGAAAGCACTCAGGGAGGCAGACCCTCAAAAAGTTCATTTTCACTTGTTATATTTCCCCTCTATTTATTTCATCAATACAATTCAAAGCATTTTTAGAATTTGAAATACTGTTGATTGCAATCATCTCAGCGGGACAGCAGGTGGCAGTAGCACTCTCACCTCAAGTTCAAGTCAGTGAAACAAAACAAAAAAAAGTCAACCCAGATTGTTATTTCAAGCACCAATAAGATGTAATCTACTGTTCTTCCTCCAATGACGGCAGGGGAAAAATCCTGCAGTTGTTCTGAACACAGTCAGATTGTGTGTCAGTGTGGGTTGATGTAAACAACTCCATTCAGCATGCGATGACAAAAAAGTTCACCCGGAAGTGTGATAAGCAAGGAAAATGTTTACAGTAACAATGTTACTTTTAAAAACATATAGTGCGTGTAATTGAGATTGATTGTGAGATGCAGTCAACTTGAAATGTCACAGGCTTTCACAAAGACTGAGTGGACTGAAGTGACCTGTACAATGACAACACTGTATACACGCACTTGAACCCATAAACCCTGCGCTTGTTTACATGAAAGGGGATTTCCAAGTGATAGAACTAACCAAGAGCCACTGCATTCAGTACTGTGCTGCAACAAACACTTGATTTAAAGAATTTACATTAGAATTTGATTCTAAATGGAGGAGAATGTTGCGCAGATGTCGAGGCAGAGACGTTTATTATATGGCTGTATTACGAAGCAAGAATTTGTGGGTTATGCTTAGAACAACATCGCTGGTGATACTCCGGATCTAAATGAAAGGCATTAATATTCAAAACTGCACAACACTTAATGGTGTGGCTAATGCCCAGATGGCTCCGGCCCCTCTATTCCAATGTTAGTACTAAGTTAACTCCTTCATGAAAGGCTACAAGCAAATGAGTAATAAAACTATGAATCAAATAGTTATGCAGAAATGATTTTAGTCAATAAGAAAAATGTTTTGAAACAAAGTAATACTTAAAAGAAAGTTGGAAAACAAAGATGCAAAAAGAAATGATGAATATGCGTAAATGTAATATAATATAAGAATAGCAATCTAGAATAATTCAAAAAGCAAAAGTTGTAAAAACCTAAACAAGAAAATGTGTCACTATTTTTAATATGACATATGAGGAACTAAACCCAGGCTAAAATGTTTTCAAAGAGCTATTGAATAACAATAATAATGACAATTTCAATTGACGAATAACAAATAGATACAGAATCAAATACTTCATTGAAAATCATGGTTTTCAAAACCAAAACGACTGTTTAGTCATACAGAAACGACTCGTCTTAATATGCAACGCCATCCCTAAGACTGAATAAATGCGTAGATAATACATTGTAATAAGTGCTTTCCTAAATCCACCACCGCACTCTCGCCCCCACCGACTCCATCTCCCCCACTGTCGCTCTCTTCTGACTCGCTCTCTCCTCGCGTCTTTCTGCTGGCGAATCTTGACCGCGGCAGTCGGAACGAACTCCTGCTTGTTTCCTTGAGTTTGTTTGCACGACTCATTCCGGAATTTATTCTCAAGAAATACATATTACTTGTCGGGGAAATGGCGTGAGACGCGTCCACGCAGCAGCTCCAGAGAAGGGGGGAGAGGGTGGAGGGGCACAGCGTTCCAGACTGGGGGTCGCAGGTGGATGGACGCGCCTCAGCTCACCGTGCCCAATTCACTCTGGATCTCACACGGGGACGACTCTCTGTGCTTATTTCAGAAGGTAAGCGCTCGGAAAATACATGTTTTGTCCATGTGCGTTTTATCTTACACACCCGTCAGAAACTGGACTTCGGCGTTTACGCAATGCCTCGGTACTTCTTTGCTTTAAAGTTACATTTTATGAGAAAACGGGTCTTAAAAAAATGTTGCTCATTCATCATTTTCATTCCCAGCATTAAAGCTTCATATTAAATCCCGGATCTATTGCAGCAAGATTCCACTTATTAGTGGAGACACCTCTGTGTCGGGCTGCGATTTGGATATCAAAATATATAAGACAAAAACTTCATGCTGAGATAACCCCCCAAAAAACTACAGTCCTGGAACCTCGTGGTGTGGACGCTGTGCCTCCCAATTCACACGTTTGCTCATAATAAAGTGAAATGTGTCTCCATGGGTCACTAAAGGCTGGGATGGAAATTAAATTGCCCTGTTAAAATGAATCATGTCTGATCTTTATGAGCTCAGAACAGAAAATACTGTCTTTTCTGCGTCACATTTTGCCTTAACACCAACATCTGGGATCATCTCTGAATTGTATTATATATATATATATATATATATATATATATATATATATATATATATATATATATATATATATATATATATATACATAAACATGTGTGTGTGTGTGTGTGTGTACGTGTCCATGTGTGCGTGGATGGGAAGGTGAACGCGTGTGACGCCCGTGAGGAAGCTGTGTATGCGCTTGCTTGAGAGTGGGGGGTTGCGCTGATGGTGAACTGAAAGGAAAACGTTCACTTCAAAATGCCTCGGGTTGCACAGCGTGATAGGCGTCACAGTTGCCTAAACTCTACAAAGATGAAGCCGACAGGACGTTGAGACGATGGAGTGGCCCAGCTTTACGACTACATTAAGGCAAATAAAGACCCCTGATATGACCCAGTTAAGGTGGAAGCAGCCTTGACAGTTCGTCACTTGGATTTCTCTCAGGTGACGTGGAGAAGTTACATGAGCTCACCCCATCAGATCGATGAGGAAAGTGTGGACTGTTGAGCCGCCTGGTGTTATGGCAGGCGAAGAGGGAGTGATCCTGCCACTGTTTCAGAGTTGTTTGTCCCCGGAATCAATTGAATAAACATTGGTGTCGGCAGCACAATGCACCCATCGCTCTCTCCCGCGGGTGGCTCATTTTGCATGTATGCACGCACAACTGAACTTCAGGGCTCATATAGCAGGGGAGGCTTAATAACGACAGGCCTGAATGGGTCATGGCACATAAAAATGCCACGTTGCATCTGTCTTAGTCCCTGAAAATAAATTGAATGTGAGCATGTTAGCTTACATGTGATGTCATATTAACAGCAGTGTTCTGAGGCAATGCCGAACATGGTTCTTCCAGCACCTTAGGGACCTATATGCTGGGATTTTGACCACTACTTTTTGATTCGCTGGTGTCACAATATTCCTCTCTAAGCCAGTCACCCCCGCCTCTGAAAATCATGACCTCACAACTACAACAATGGCAGACTACAGATTGGCATTCACCTGGCAACAGCTGTTGACCTTATTGGCAATATAGCCTTCAGCTACTCTTTCATTATAATGTGGGACCATTGCAAATACGGGCAGTGTCACATTGCACGCTCTGTCTCGAGATGTCAACACAAGCGAGCTGGGTTTTGGCCGCCGACTTGATCCCAGCTGGAGAGATGCACTTTGTCTCTGGTAACTCTCCACAGGGGGTAAGCTTCTCGCCTCAGGTGACTCGGCGCTAGACGCCGGAAACTACGTATACAGCGCGACTCCACACAAACATGATAAATGGCGGGCAGCAAAGGTTCTGATCGCTGTCTGGGCGGACAACATTGTTCAAAAACAACTTTGCAAACTCCCTGAACTCTGAGATGACAGTGTGGAGGAGCGCAGTTGACCGGGACTCGGATACGTGCGGATGTTTGATAGCTCATGTGTTTTTGCCTTTATTTGGCAGATAAACATCTGATTTTATTGACACACAGATTTGCTTAAAGGAATAATGCCGTGCTCTACAGTTACTGTTTGCATGAGGGCAGAGAAGAGGAAAGACGATGATTTTTCCCAAGTTACTGAAGATCACCAGACTATTCATTGATCATTTCTGACATCTGAATCTATACTTCACTGATTAAAATGACAACACTCTGTCATGTTTAGTTTTGGCTGTGAAATGCCCCACTCTGTTGCAGCCGTGGCAGAGGTCCGTCATCAGTTAATATCTGAGGTGAGGACGACTCATAGTACTAAGAACTGACTGAGAAATAAGGAGGTCAAGCTGATGGTGATAATAGGTTCCTTGAGTCGTGCTTCATCGTTGGTCACAAACCAGCTATTTTGCGCCTAGCGCCGCCTGCTGAGGAGAAAAAAAGGGACATGGCCTGAGGCGCAGAGGTGTGAGGCTGCACAGCAGGGGGCGAGTCGAACTCAGGCCACTCGAGACAGAACCCGCTGTGTGAAACCTCAATAATACACTGCACCAGGCTTTTAATGCCATGTAACATGCTATGGTTCATTTTTGTCAGCGCTTTACCTTGACATGTCTAGGCTTGGGCCATGTGTGCCACATCATTTTCAGTCATGTTTTTTAGTGGAAACCACCAGCTAGTCTCGGTTGGAGCTTCTTGTAATTGCTTTATCTTTCCAGAATACAGTGGCATGGAAAACAAACAGGCTGATTACCAACTCTGTGGTGTGTGTGTGTGTGTGTGTGTGTGTGTGTGTGTGATCTGCTCCTTTCCGCATACGTGTTGTTCTTGAATCCATAGCCTCACAGCAGTTGCCATGGATGTTCAGCTATCATGGTTATTAATAAACAAACTAATTGTGCTGTTTTCCACTTTGTTTGTCTCAGATCTGATTTACATTCCGGCTGACTGCGCAGAACTCGGATATGATTGCAGCGCAACAAATTTATAGCCCCAGCTCCCCTTGGCACCTTGTGCTGCATTTTTAACGCCATTGTGATTGTACTGGACTTCACGCTCCGAAGGTGTCTAGTCATGTAACACTGATCCTACCAGTCCTCTATCCTTTATTTGGCTTTCCCTCTCAAGATACTGCTCTCCTTCATTCGTCATGGCTTTGGATCAATGGCCCTTCCTTACTACTCCACCCAACATCACAATCCCAGAGCCGCTTTTGTACGACAGCTTTATACCAGAGAACGACTCGGACCTGGACCTCAACATCACGCAGACATGGGAGCATCACCAGGACAAGACCAGCTCTCTGGTCATCACCTTTATCTACTTCATGGTTTGTGCCGTGGGGCTGTGCGGCAACACCCTGGTCATCTACGTCATCCTGCGCTACGCCAAAATGAAGACGGTGACAAACATTTATATCCTGAACCTGGCGGTGGCCGACGTTCTGTGCATGATGAGCCTGCCGTTCATTGCACTGCAGCTGACCCTGGTGCACTGGCCGTTCGGAGAGGTGCTGTGCCGGGTGATCATGACAGTAGGTGGGTGTTTAGACACAGCTGCATCTCTGTTTAGAATTAAAGACATGAGATAAAAATGAAGAGAAAGGGTTGTTGTGCATTGTAAGCAATAGGTCAAATACCAGTGTTTTTCTTTTTTTCTTTTTACGTTATATTCTTGTTCTTTTCCTTTCGGCTGGGGTGGCCACAGTGGATCATCTTCCTCCATCTCACCCTGTCCTCTGCTTCCTCTTCTCTCAAACCTACAGACCTCATGTCCTCCTTCACCACCTCCATCAATCTACTTTTTTACCCTGTATTCTAAGTTCCTAAATTTGAATTACCGGTAGATGAAGCTTGTTCAGTGACATGGAAGCGCTTTGTTAACATTGCTTCTTGACTTGTCCAAAATGAAACAAACCCTATTAAGCTATATAACACTTCTATCTTTGGCTTTTATGCTTGTTTCTTAGCCTTTCAGTTATTTCCTCAGTTCCCACTGTCACTCCGAGCTAATCTCCACGTATGCTTGGTGACTTGGTCGGTATCATTTAGCCAATAAGATCCTCACCTGACTGTCCCTGGATTGTCTCCTCCACAGACTCTCTTAATCAGTTCACCAGCATATTCTGCCTGATGGTGATGAGCATCGATCGATACCTGGCTGTTGTCCATCCTATCAAGTCGACAAAGTGGCGGAAGCCCCGTGTTGCCAAGTTGATTAACCTGACAGTGTGGGGCGTTTCTTTGCTCGTCATCCTGCCGACGATGATCTACAGCGGCCTGAATAAGGTTCCTGTGTGCGGCATCATGTGGCCCGAGCCTCAAGACGTCTACAACAAGGCATTCATATTCTACACCTTCTTCGTCGGATTCTTCCTCCCGCTGGCGGTCATTTGTCTCTGTTATCTGTTCATTATCATTAAGGTAAGAAGAACTTCTGCTGGACTGATTCTGATATTATAATGTATCGGTCGAACCCTCATATCTTCTTTTTGGCAACAATATTCCTTTCCCCTCCATTTCCTTCACCACGTTTGGCACCCAACGTGACAGAAATCTCTATCAATTACGTCATAAAGCAAAGTGCCCTGATGGATTCTTTAAAACGTACAAGTGTCTTTCTATTGATGAGGGGATCATGTTGGCAGGGGGGATAATGGGCAGAGGACTGTTTAAAGCGTGTCATCGCATCTAAATGGATTTTCTTGTTACTGGTCCCATAATGCGCGGCCAACTCCTAGTTGAAATAAACGTCTTTAAAAAGGCACTGTTCAGCGATTCAGTATGCTAAAGCCAGAGTGTGTGATCAAGTGCCTGCTTGCACAAGTGGAAAGGACGGAATTAATGCAGTAGATAAAGCTTGAAAATCCATCATGACATTGGACCGTAGACAGGAATGTGTTTAGTCAATCGATATAGATAAGAATTAAAAAAAAAAAAGAAGAAAATTAAGCCTTCAAATTAATATTAAACACATTCTACCCGCACACTTGCTCTGAAGTTTTAGCCTTCCCTCAAACTTGTCCTCTTCCTGCTATGGTCTTAAAACCAGGTCTTTCAGTTTTCTGTTATATCTTATAACATAGCTTTGCTGATCTGTGACTGGGTTGCATCTTTAGCGATCACAGCCATATCACCAGCTATCTTTACCTCTGCCACTGAGTTGTAAATGAATCTTTATAGATTGAACTGAGCCAGTGGCTGAAAATGTAATAGATCTCGATCCTGTTACTCTGGCTTCTCTCCGTGTCCGGGTGTGATCGGGTTTATTTTTGACCCGTCTGCCCTGTTTCAGAGAGAGAGCTTGACTGATTAAAGCTTGTAGCAATAGTTTATCCCTTTAAGCCACTTCCTCTGGCGCCTTTCTTCAGATGGTTGAGGCCATTGTTTAAAATGCCATGAAATTTGCCCATGCAAACACTGATTCCGGTCTTTCTGACATTTTCATTTCTTTGAAGACCTTCAGAAGTCTTGGATGAAGCCCTATTTTGAGGAACGTTATTCAAATTAATATGTTAGTCATCAGGGTCTTCAATGCAGTACTGACTTTTTGTGTCTCATAGGAAATGAAAAACCTGACACAATTATATACCGTGGTAAATTCCCAACCATGTTTAATTGACAAGATTTTAACAATTCCCATTCCATTACCTGCTTCATGATTCGGTTCCTTCGCGATGCTCTTATCGATTATCAATGGGGGAAAAAAGGGGAAGAGAAATGAGTCAGTTAGTGTCAATATATTTAGGTATTTTGGGGTTAGATTAGAGCAATTCCATTTATGATACCACTCAGTCAAACCGTTGACAGAGAGGTTTTTACTGGTCCGTGTGGACATAAGTTAAAACATCAATGTAAATGTATGTAGCTCATTTTATATATCTGCTCGTCGTGCTCAAACGGTCTTGTTTATAAAATAAACATGACATCTAAAATGATGCGTTTAGTGTAGCTCCTGACTGCAGTTTTTATTATCCGTGCAGAGTACTACAGAGACTGGGGACACTTTGCTACATCACTATAAAAACCTGGACGGCAGTAGCGCTTATCAGATGTGTGTAACATTATAAAAAACAAATCAACTTCCTCTGACAACAACAGTTTGTGCCATGCTAACCGTCACCGTAGCTGTCAACTCAGGCTGGTCCACTATTACTGATCAAACCCAGAACACTCATTGAACCATGATGTCGAAGGGGTTCAGTCGTCCTAAAGTCGCATCGTCTCTACAAACGAAACAAAGTCTTATGGGCGCTTTACCATCCGTCGCCGCTCAACACAGCTCCATGAGCGTGCAGCAAGTAGAGTGAATCACAGTGGGGAATCAATACGAAAGAATCACACAATTCTGAACCGGTTCTGAATACGAACCGGTTTTTGATGCTCACTCCTAGATACACCGTACTTTTTTGTCATTGTTGGGTTGTGTACCAGAATTTCAAACCACTAACTGTTGAAACTGTTTTGGCAGGTGAAGTCCTCTGGAATGCGCGTTGGTTCTGCCAAGCGTAAGCGTTCTGAGCGCAAAGTGACCAGAATGGTGTCTATCATTGTGGCGGTCTTCGTCCTCTGCTGGCTGCCGTTCTACATCTTCAACGTCACCTCTGTCACCGGCTCCATCCACCCCACCTCGGCCGTGAAAAGCACTTTTGACTTTGTGGTGGTCCTGGGCTACGCCAACAGCTGCGCTAATCCCATCCTCTACGCCTTCCTGTCCGATAACTTCAAAAAGAGCTTTCAGAATGTGCTGTGCCTCAAGAAGGTGGCAGGGCTGGACGAGGTCGAGCGGAGTGACAGCCGGGCCGACAGAAGCAGGATGGTCAACGAAGCTATGATCATCAACGCTAACTTGGATGTTCACAATGCTGCGCTGCTCAATGGCGAGCTGCAGACCAGCATCTGAGAAGGTGGCCGCACCGTTAGAGATTCACCTCACGTCAAGAAACGTCACGATGCAGCTGCTGCGGTTCAACTCCATCATGTAAGAAATTGGCATGTAAACACTTTCATTTGCTCCTCAAAGGTCAACGCATTGACTCAAACCGCATGATACTTGGCTTAATGAATCACTTAGTTCACCCAGAGACTGAGAAAGAAGCCATCAATTTTCAACTCAATCGATCCTGGAAAACCAGAGGCCGGGGTACCGCTTCAACAGCGAGCAGACACCAAACCAGATGCTGGTCAAGTGGCTGGAGTACAGATCGTGTCCTTTTTCAAAGCTTTTCCGGAAGTTAGTGGAGTTTTGAATCTTGCTGAATGTGGAAAATAAGCGTCAAAGTGGAACAGCCACGCTTGAGAAAGAGAGTCAAAACCAGATGCCGAAAATAGGTCCATGTTTATCTTTTATTCATGGCGACCATTTAGCCTGATTAACAAGCCAACAAACTGCCAACTCATGGATCTTAAAAAAGCTCTCCACTCACCATTCAGTAGCGTGGAGAAACAAAAACATCCTGACCCTGTTGGCTAAAAGCAGAAATGATTTTCTGTCCGCCTGGGAAAGAACTCATGGATGATCAACCCAGACCACCGTCAAAAGAGACTTCCTGCTGAAGTCAGCGTCAAGGATTTTTTTGGGACACATTTTTTGGTTTTTAGGTTAAGTGTCTTTTGCTGTGCTGTCTTGTTTCCACCAACACAGACTGGCAAATGTGTCAAATCTCACAGGAGGCGGGAGAATGTGTCATGGTTTTGTGGAGAAGGGGGGTGAGAGAAATAGACGCGTCAGCGCTTGTGTTGTATCTCCAAATTACATAAGACAAAGCTGGGCAGCTCTGAATGTCGAAAGACGGCTCCCAAACCACTCTCTGAGATGTACATTATAAACCGACATCAACACGCCGCCGTTTCGGTTGACACTGGATCTCACTGCTGTGTTGACATTTTTCTGCTTGTTACTGTTGGATTTCTCCTTGCAAGTTTTATTCATTTTATGGGTACAAAGATCAGAATCAGAATCAACTTTATTGCCATGGTCAGTGGGGATCCCACCAACTAGGAAAGTTCTATAAAATAAAATAAAATAAAATAAAATAAAATAAAATGTGGATTCTGAATTGCAATGCATGGCTGCACCACGAAAAGTTTTTTTTTTATTTCATCAAGTGAACAAATGATGATACATTAAAAAAGAAACGATATGATAATACGTTCTGTTTACATGTTAAGTGGAATTCATATGAACATGCTTCCCAGCTGATCGCACTCACTACATATGGGGGAAATTAACTGCTACATTGTGATGAAGCAGAGTGAAGCCATTAGTCCATGAAGTCTATTTTCAAAAGCATCGTCTGCATCATGGCAGAAATACCATGCGGTTTCTATGCTTGTTACCATGGTGGCTTCACAATTGTCTTGGCCTACTTCACGGTTGCGTCTCCCAATGTCACATTGAGATGGACAAGGAAAATATGTTTATCGATGAATACATCAAAGTTAAAACACGATACAGACACATGAGGCTTCAAATTTTGAGTGTCAATGGAGATACTTTGGCTCCTTTGAGCTTTGTAAAATCATTTTGTAAAATAAAGATTGCATTTTCTTCCCCCCTTAAAACACCCTCAGGACATTTGCCCTCACGATGACCTTGGTGCTGACCAAGCAACAAAGGGATTGATTTAAAAAACATTATTTGGCATCACCAACAGCAAACAAGTCACCATAGATTTGTCACCTGGATGGGAGGTCGTTGCACCTATTGATAAAGCTGATGGTGACAATTCAAAGTCCCACTCAATAGTCCTCACATAATTTGTGAGAACATTTTCTCTCTTCATTCTAGCCCCCTGTAATGTCATCTGAAGCAAGTCTATTTTTGACCTTATCGTCGGAGCTGCTCTCGACAGGAAATGCATCGGTGTTCATTCTGAAACTCATCTCAAGATCCATGGCAGTTAAAGCTGTTTAGCACCTTCCAGCCTGGAGTGTGCAAAACGTTGTCAATGAGCTGTTTATTACTCCGTCTCCATCTGTATTCTCTGAAGTCTTTTGTTCCTCGTGCTGCTGATGCAGAGCTATGGCGCATTCACTCTGACAATGAAACCGGTTGAATAGAAACAGGGTATTATTCACTTTAAATCTATTGTCAAGTTGTGAAGAGTATTAATAGTTTAAGCCTGATCGCAAATGTGATGATTTAAAAGCGGATATTTCTGTGCATTTCATTATGGGATCACCGTTTGATGTAATACTGTGGTGCACGGTTGAACATTGCGAGGACTCCGCCTGTGTACAAAAGCGGGGGACACTCTGGGGAGGGTACCTAATCCTCCTTTTTTTCTCCTTTGGTTTGGGAAAAAAACGTATTTATTTGCGAAGGGCTACTACGTGCACTCTCCGGAGGCACTGTTTTATATATCATCTATATTTGTATTCCTGGCCATTGGTGCATGAGAATGGTCACGAATCACACTTGTTGCATCCATCCATCAAACAGAGGGAGCGAGACGAGTCCCTCCAGGTTACCGCAGGTCATTGCGCTGATACTCCCTCCAGCATTCTATTTCTATAAGTTAGAAGCTTTGTTTAACTGTCAAAAACATGAGGTCGGTTATTTTCCAGACAGGAGGACGGAGAGCGGTTGAATTCCTGGAGTGACAGATCCAAATGCTTTCATTGTTCACTGGATCCGTCCTCGCTTGTTTCTCTGTGTAAATGCTAGACTGTCCATTTTGATGTGCCTTGGAAAAATGTAACTCTTATAGATAAGTCAGTACGACATGACTTCATGACACACCAAAGGCCTTTTGACTGGACTCATATGTACTTGTACGTGTGTATATCGTCCCAGCGACATGGCTTGTGTTTTGTGCTATCCACTGCCTAAAGCATATTTGAACCCCATAACTTGTGCAGAAATGTCATGTAAGAGATGATTGTACTGGACATGCCAACAAGATTGTCTGTGAAATTAAAGAGACGACTAATATATCTCTCTATAGTTTCTCTCTGTGCTGCCAACATGTACAGGAATTATGGTGTTGAATATTTTTCTCCCTTAAGTGAAATAACTCCTGTTAATTTGCTTTCCAGTGGTGCTTTTGCAGTCCTGCTTTAATGCATGCACCTGAGCATTTGGCCACTTGACTCCTTTCCAGCTACTCTTCTTCCCATAGATGGTAATGGTCGTAGAACGGGAGAAAAGAGACCTTTTGTTGACACACACGACGGAGGCAGAAGAGGAGCACGTTTCCAAGGTGAACATTTAACTGTGTGGCGAGATGGCTTGAGGTCCGTGTGTATGCATGTTGGAGGGAGCGCAGGGCGCATCAGGAAGGGAAATGAAAGGAGGGAAGCGAATAAATCTTTGCAATTAAGGAGGAGAAACTACTGCGCTATGAGTCAGGGTTGAGGATAAAGACAGACACAATGTCTGCAGAAGAAATAACAAAGAACTCAAGGGCTTAGGAAGCCAAGAAAGAAACCATACAGCAGTAATTCTGTTCTGATGTGAACATTTTTGTCCCTGGTTGTTGAGCGCGTAGCTCCGGCTAAAACAGACAGGGATGTTATGGTATACGTTCACTACTGTGAACTCGACAATGAGTGTGTCTGTGTGCTTATGCAAATCTATGTGGGCCCTTTTGCTTTGTCATTATCATGAGGCTTATGTTTGGTTCAGAGTCATGGTTAAGGTTAGCCATTTGGTTAGGATGGGTAAGTTCAGGATGAGAGGCTGGGGAAAAGCATGATGTCAATGAGTGGACCAGACAAAGATGGTGCGACAAACTGTGTGTGTGTGTTGTAAAGTGAAAAGGAAACAGTGGAAACTGTTCATTTATCTTCCTTTCTTTTAGTGCTTGCATGTATATTTTATTTTTGTATTCGTAACTGTGTGCTGGGAGGACTGCCATTTCATTTGTGCTGGATATCCTGCACTCAGTATTCATGACAATAAAGTTGACTTTGACTTTCTTTGACTTGACTGAAAATGAGACACGGGAGATGCGTTAGATTTACTGTAAAGGACAACCATCACTCCAAGTCCCAATGCAACTCTACAAGAACTAAAATGGAAATTCGTACGATGTGTGCCCAAGGGATTTGACACAATCTATTATTATGGAAAGTAGGTGAGGAATGTAATAAGAGGAGAAGCGCCACATGATGCAACAAGGCAAGCTCAGCAAGTAAGAGACAAGTGTTCAACGCGATAAGCTAGCAACATGTAATAAATAAAAGTAATTCCTCTTCATGATGTGACACGTGACATCATTGTTCAGAAAGGTGTGAGTAGCACGTCAGCTGAGTGAGCCCAGACAACCCTGAACATGGAGAAGATGTAGATTCCATCAACGCGTGAGGGAGCATCTCCTTAACAGTGTTCCCTCATTTCACCTCTTGTTTTCGCTCCAGCCTCAGATTCCGACATGTGAGTCACAACGGCGAGCTCCGTGCCAATCTGTTCTGCAGAACAGTCGCTGCGGAGAGAGCAAATGCATTTGATATTTGTGGTTGCGCATGGAGGAGCGTTATTAAGGTGAAGACAGGTGCATGAGAGAGGATGATTAAAAGCCCTCAAAATGGAATGGGTTCACCTCCATCCAGGAGAGCTGCATAGAGTGCTAAAAAATACTTTGGAAGGTGAAAATATCAGATGCTATCCTGTGAGATACAGAGATTATTTGTGGATTCTGTGCGAATCATTCGTGTGAGATCTTTTCACTGGTAAACTTAAGAAATCTGCCTTTTAAGTTTTGAAGAAAGGCACGACTCTATCCTGTTGCTTTCAAGCTGAAGCTGAAGCAGAGACAATAAAAGCCAAGTGTATTCCATTCACCCATTCAGTAGTTTTTCATGACTACCTGAGGCATTTTGCTCCAGCCTTTCAGCGACTACCCTGAGGCTTTTTAAAACTGGAATGGACCTCACGAAGCCATACGAAACGGGAAATATTATGTAAACAAATGTTCACCAATGTGCATTACCCTGCCAAACATCGACCATTATGGTAGCACTGAACGTAACCCACGACTTAATTCTGATGGCTGTGGATAAGAATTCACACGCAATGTGCTGAACACACATTACATAAACTTTGGTTAGCAGTCATTACAATGTATGAGTCCTGACACCTGAGCCCCAGGTCAATAGAAGAGTGAAACTTCCATTGTGATGCAAGAGTTTCTATGAGAGATTTCCCAGACAAATTTTGAATTTGATCAGACTTGTCCCTGTGCTCCTGAGCTGGCGGGGGCTTTTTTTTTATCTTTACAATCTGGTGACTGGGTTGATGGAGAATACATTGAAGGGGCTACTCTACATATACTGACTCGCTTTTGTTTAGCTAGTGACTCGGTCAATCCAAGTTTTCTTTCTACACCAGCTGCTGTTTAGTTTCATGAATTAAAACTAAGGATGCAGTGATTCCAGCATCTTTTCTTGCATAGATACTTGCCTGTTTTGCTGTACTCATGCTCCCTCATGACAGTTTGTAGTTTTAATTGTTGTTTTAACACTGATGTTGTTTTGCCAGGACAGTCAGTTTTCTAGGACCTTGGCATTCTTTGAAGAGGTGCTGGCTTTCATTCATGATCAAGATTGTTGCAGGCGTTACAACAGGCAGAGTCACAACTTATGAGGGATATGATGAGTGGATACAGTAGTTTCTTTTCTGTCTTTTACCACCTGAGCAGAAGTCGGCAAGTTCTTAATAATTTAACCAGGGCTTTGTCAAGGTGAGTTCAATCCTACTAGAACCAACAGTGCGACTTCTCACTTGCAATGGCGTCAGAAAGCGAGTGTGTACACAGTCGTCCACTCATCACTGGATATTTTTGTGTCATTTCATCCCACTAAACTGGCCATTCACCATTGCTCACATGCAGTGCAAACTGACTCAATGCTACTGAATCAGTAGCCATCTTTATTCTGATTTTCTGCCCATGGACTGAGATGTTACTGCTCTGGTTTTGCTCTTTAGGGCAATCAGAATGAATTAAATAGCATCTATCCCACTGCCATTTCTGGAAAATTATTGAATGACAGAGTCACCTCAGCCTCCTCTCATGTTTGCCTGACATTACAGTACCATTGAACTCCATTCAATTCTTAGACAAACAGAGACGGATAGGCAGATAAATGCAACCCGACTGAGGAAAGACAGGTGAGGTTGTAAAAGAAACCTTGGTACATGTCTACGAGAATTTTATATAATAATTCCCACATTGCGATGTAGCACATGACAACACGAATGTAGTGTGACACAGAGCATATGTCGCTCATATGTGGTTGAAGACGGACAACTTCAAAGTCTTTAACTTCAAACCAGATGCCCAGTTCTCAATCCAGTCAGTCAGCTGAACCGGACAAACAAGTCCGCTCTGGAGGCGACACAGTCCAATTAACAGGGCCTACAGGTCTTACAGCTGACATCTTGATGCACCACAGCTCAATTAGAGTCCATACCTCAAGGGATCGTATTGTTTTCCCTTATAGGGCCATGGGGTCTAACAGGGAGACCCACAATTGTCTTTGATCTCAGTTCAGGAAAGCAGATCTCAGCATGTGGCCTTTGATCATACATGCAACGCAGACACGAATGCTTAAGAGAAACATATTTCTAGTTGTACAGTACAAGATGCTACGTTCACAGTTTGCTTATGACAAAACGTAACAAACCCACGGTGACCATCCTTGACACCTTGCCACTCATACCTACGCGTACAAATGTTACAACTTGTCTCCTCCTGCTGGTGAAGCTGATGTAGTGCACAGAACGTGAATAAAAGTCAACTTGAATTCTTCGCGATTCAAATGTAATTGTTTATACACACATAATTCCAACTTCAACCTGGACATGAATTCATGTATACTGTTCATGTAATATTCATCTACCAGCTCGTGATGTGACGACAACGAGCTCACTTTTAAAACAGTAATCCAACATGTTGTTGTCGTTGTGCTTTGCGATACGATGTGCAATATTTATCCTAACATCTGCCATAAACAATATGTATGTTTTAGAAGTTTTCAACGATATATATATTTTTTAAATAAGCGTTCTTTTTTTTTAAACAATCCTAATAACCGTCACTGATAACACAGCAACTTTATTTAACACAACATATTGAAAGATGTTAGAGTCACGGTCTTGGCATGAGAAGCTTTAACATGCAGTGAATCCATGATGAAACTGCAGCCATCAGAAAGAACACATTCTAGTCTATTTGCCTTACGATTGGCGCCACAAATGGCTGAACACGTGAGAGCGAAATTGCGCGCTCAGTGAAGCGTGTGGTGGGATCGCACCACAGTTTCACACAGATGTGAAGAGAGGAAGTATGATTCAAATGTAGCTTATGACTCAGGCCGCGCAGAACTGACACACCTTCACACGCCTGACAACAGTCATGATAAACAAAAGGCGTCAATTACCATGACTGGAAAGCGTCGGGTTCATGGTAAAGTGTGACTTTAAAGTCGTCCACAAGGTGTTTTAACAATAAGTGGCACTGATCTAAAAGGGTGTTTCTTCTTACCTGAGTCAACCAGGTGGCTCTCTTGTTTTCCCTTTTCTCACGTGCGGTTTTTGCGCTTCCATTTTTGCGCTGGTGTCTTTTTTAAACCGCACTTTCTTCCGTCTGACATCCGAGGCTTTGCAAGCAAATAAACAGGTGACGAGCTGACTGAAGGAACAGGTGGGACTGGGGGAAGTAAGTGGAGAGTGTGCGCGCTCCTCGGCATCACTCGAGCTGTGGTGGTGGCATCTAGGAGTTGGAACAGAACAATACGCAAACTCAGTTATTGTTTTTTTTTTTTTTTTTAAACGAATTATTGTTATTGTTCATATCCAGGGGGGTTTGTAAGACCATGAACGGCAACCTGTTTTTGCATGAAATACTTATTTTTAATGTGCCACATGGACACATTTTATGATTAACATTTTTTATCTAAACAAATTGTAATTACAAAAAACACATTTTTGTAACATCATAAGAGTATATGAGCGCTTTTTAAAATGGCTCACATGTGACAGCTAAATAACTTATTTGGATTTCTGCCAAGGAAAAAAGTAATAATATTAATAACACATGAGTTTGAATGGCACTTTCAGTAGAAAAGTACAACGCACTCAGGCACTGGTGAGTTGCATGACACATTTGGGGAAGTCCCAGACCAAACTGAGATTTATAACCAAATTAGAATCCGTGTTCAAGTGCAGGCCAACTTGCCACCTAGTGTCAAACCAAAGATCCAGCCGCTGCGCCTTCGTCTCTCCAGGTAAAAGGAGCGTTCAGACTTTTTGTTAAAGATGATGGAAGATTATTTCACTTTAATAACTTATTCTGTCAGGAATTCCAGAGCTGACACTTACATTAGTGGTGCTAAACAGAAAGATGAAGACGTTCAATCCTGCTGTTCATTTCAATGACAGATATTTGAGTGGATTTCATTTGGAATGTTTATATGATTTATATGTTTAGATGAAGCTTTGAGTGAAAATCGTTCCGCGTATCACAGTTGGTTGACCTGCTGAAGCTCACTGAAGCAGAAAGGATGATTTTAATATGTTTTATGAGCATGTTTGGTGTTAATGTTACACCGGTGGGTTGAATTGTGAGGTATTTTCTTTGTGTCTGCCAGTGTAAGAGTGCTCAATGTGGAATACCAGAGGCTGCGCCGAGGACCAGTACTGGGATGCCTTGTTCCGACAGTGTAAGATGTGTACCTTGGCCTGCCGGAAACCACTGGTCGATTCAAAGTGCGCCTCATTCTGTAGTAAGTACCAACACATCCCACACACAACATGGGCAGCTATCATTTATGGACAGAAAGGACCTGCCAGCGCACATTTTAATGGAAAACACTTTTACTTTCACTGGATGTTTCTACAGTAAAAATGAAACCTAGGGCAAAGTGCGACCCGAAATGTAGCAGTGTGTGCCTGTGTTTTTGCCTCGAACTGATATTGATTCTTTTTTGCTCCTACTGGTCTTCATTCCTCCCTTCTCTTACGCCACCTCTGCATCTCCTCCTGTGTGTCAGTGTCTGTTTTTAATTTTATATTTAGCCTGTCCATGAGTTTCAGTGATTTTTTAAGCTAAAGCTGATGTGCCTCTAACTTGACCAAACACCTTCACCACAGAATGACGGATTGTTCCTTGTCAGTTCCGTGACACCAAAAACTGTCGCAAAGCTAACGGAGCTAACGTGACGTCTCACTTCAAAACTTTATTGACACTCGCAAACGATCAAAAGTTTCCTTTGTTGTTTAAAAAGTTGGTGAAAACCTAAATGCTGAACCAAATACATGCTCTCCAAAATGTGAAGACAGAATCGTTGTTATTATGACGCTGAGGCAAATAATGTTAAAGATTTGTCTGGAGATTCCCCACACTGGAATTAAATCAAGCTAAAGAGATGGCGATAGAATGAAAACAGTCATTTAAAATGAATAAAGAAATCATTCTCAATTTTTTTTTTGCCAAATTACCTACCCTTTTTGGAGATAGCAAATTTGCTTTGCACTTGTTTCTGCAATAGCATGCCAAAATAGCAAGTGTCAGCAGCTACAATTTTTGGTTTTCTACTGGATTTTTGTCTGTGAACAAAGTGCACTATGCCTTAAAAAATAGTTGCGTCCCTGGCAGGACCTTAGCTGTGTTATACTCCGAACAAAGTTAGCTCATCTGCTGGTTTTCACCGCAGCTGGTTCAGCTTTGAAAACCAATGTTGCAACGTTGCAACTGCTCACCTCCAGAATCTAGTGACTCATATATCAACCCACCTCCAACCAGTGGTTCAGTTGGGTGCAAAAGTCTATGAGTGCTCAGTGGTGATGAATTATTCAGACAGCAGGTGTTGGCAAGTGAAAACACGTTTCACTCGAGGTGGGGAGAAAACAATAGCTCCTCATTAACTGTACTAATCCCTTGTCCCCAGGGTCTGCTCAGTGCAGAACAAGGCCAGGACACTACTACGACTTGCTTCTGAAGACGTGTGTGAAGTGCTCCGAGGTCTGTGGCAGCCATCCAGCCGACTGCTCCCAGCACTGTCGCAGTGAGTCGCCTCCCACAGGGTCTGATCATGAAGCTAATGATGGTGTTTCCTTTGGAGATTTGCTCACTTGTTTCACCCCTGCGTACGTGGTGACCATGAGGGGGATTAGAAGACCTGAGATGGAGCACTGTGCGGTTATAATATACATATATTTTTTTGCCTGAATATATTTAAAACATATTGCAGCGGTATTTATTCATTTATAATGTCAATGGAACATTCTGCTATTTCCATCTTCCCTGTTGTTACCTGGGTTTGAACACCATTGGCTGATAACCTGTTTAACTTTGCTGTTCTGTGTGTCAAGCTTCACCAGCTCCTGCCGGCGGTCTCACCGGCTCGACCACGCTGGACGACCCCGAGGTGCTGCTCTACTCGGCTCTGGCCGTCAGCCTGTTGCTGCTGCTGACCAGCTTGTCTCTAGCTCTCTTCATTTTCATGAGAAGAAAAAGACGCCAACCTGGCGAGCCGGCTCGGACAGAAAGAAAACACTACCCGCAGCGTGCGGTCAGGCTCGGACACGGAGTACGAGAACAATGTGGTCAGTTGGGAAGCACGTCGATACACATCGATTTTCTCATTTTAAACCTCAATTTGTTATACATTTTTGCTGTTATGTTTTCATAAACTAAATAGTTAGATGCCTCTTTCCAGTCTTGCAATAATAATTGAAAATCTTCCTTTTATTCTTTTAGTCGCCAAATCAAAGCGCCAACCCGCCGACCCCTGCCCGACTGAGACCTGTGTGTGTGTCCACTGCTTCCCTGAGCTTTCAGCTCCAGCCCATCGACCCAATTTCCATCAGCCAGGGCTGCAGCAGCCAGTCGATCAGCAAGGTCCCCTGTGGACCCAGCAGAGGATGAGAACTGAGTCAGCGCGGGAGGAGCAAGAGGAGGCTGCAGGGGCATGGAAGCAGTAATTTTACCTCATTGTCGGTCACCGGAGAAGATCTTTATTGGGGGGAAATAATGCCAAGACTGACACGAGTCACCTGTTGAATCTTCTTTACTACTTTCAGTATGAAACAAATAACTGTGACGACTTCCTGCAATAAACTGCTTAGATGTGTTTCATTTTGGTGGTTGTTCAAAACGTATAGCTTCAGGATTACAGAGAAGCGAGCGCCATCTCATGAGCAGAGGACACAGGGACACAGTTTCATGAAACTTCCTCTGCCCTTCACTATAGCACATCTGGAAGGAGGCCCTGTAGACGGGACATTTGTGGAATACTAAGAGGATGCAAATCCTGATACAAAGCTGAAGGCCGTGGGTGATTCAACTGCACGGAATGAAGTCAGGATTTCAAACTTTGTATGGCTTATATTTCTTTGCTTGTATTTTAATCTGAACCATCCACCTGATGTACTTGAATTGAAATTAACATTATGTCCATACTGTGCTTAACTGTATTTTTTGCTCACTTGCAACTGTTCAGCAAACCACAATCACATCTCTCCCACGTATTCAAATATTTTTCTAATATTTTTATTTTCAATCCCTCTGCCATCATCGTCACTGATGGGCTGATAAAGCAACATGAAGCAGTGTGTTCATTGCCGGGGCCCACTAGATGGCGCGCTCTACTCTATAAACTACCGTATGAACAACTGATCTCTAGAGAAATCTCGTGGCGCCGCCTGCTGAGCTCCTGAAGGTTAAATGTTGAGGTTAAAAGTTGAATGTTTAACACTTCAATAAGAACGCGTGAGCCAGACTGGTATGAAAAAAGCAAGGATCCACCGTCAAGATACAGATATAAATTTGTCTTTATTTGAGTGTCGTTCCATCTATGTGTCCAGTTCTTGCAGCAGTTATGAGAGTGAGGAATGACTGAATGGGTCGAGACACATACTCTTTCGATTCGACGACCTCGTGGGGTCAGATCCAGCAACAAAAAATAAACAAAATAAAATTGAGGTTGCACCATTTGCTTCTTACATACAAACTGTACATATGTATACACACACACACACACACATTTTCAACATGTGGGAAAAAAATCCTACTTAACTGTGATACCCAGCTCAGACAGCATGCCGAATGCAAGTACTGATTCAGTACACAAACATACGGAACATACGCACGCGCACAACACACGTGCATACAACAGACAATACACACGTACTGAAATACACATTTACAGAAGAGTACTGACGTCATAAAGAAATAAAACAATCAGCTTGGTTTTTCTGAATTCATGAGATAAATTGGCTCAGACTTTATGTTTGGGAAGAAAATGATCCATAAAAAAACAAAACTGGTTTGGTACTGGTACTGGTTTAATCGGGCCAGAAATCTTTAGGGAAAAGTCGTATTTTGTTAAGATAGAGAAATGTTCCAATTTTTCTGCATCAACAAAATTCACTTTTTTTCAGGGGGGAAAAAGGCTCATTCTAAAACACATCCCTTTCATTGAGATAACGTTTTAAGTCAAAACAACCTTTATATAGTCTCAGTTTGTAAAAGCACATGTACATATATATTTTTTCAAAATAACACTTGTTTCATAGGAGGTGGTATTTCAGTTGTATATTTAACCACTGGGTTTTCTTCACAAATGAGGATCAGCACCTCCAACTGTGTCCTGGAAAACTGAGAAAGCCGTTTCTGAAGTGCATTCAGTATCAGGAAGTGACAGAAATGCGGCAGCAGATGTGGATATCGTAACTGGAAAAAAGTGCTGAGCCAGAGGGCAGAGTCAACTGACAACAATCGTAATTGGAGTGAAGGAGTTCACAATAAAAAGTGTGTACTGGGCTTGGACAATGAGAAGATCATCTCCTAAGCAAATCTCATTTATGAAGAAAAATAACCTGATTTTGTTCTCAAGTGAATGCAGTATACAAACACACGTACACCAAACTTCTCTTCTGATCACCACCAACTTGTGCACACACCAAATTCAGAGCGACATGCGGCTAACGCTGCAGGAAGCATCGAAACACGTGCGCGCACTCACACACAAAGTATCATCACGGTTCTATTTTGGCCATTTACCTGAAACAGCATCACAATAACACAGAATATATTTGCCTTCCAATGTTAAATGAGCAGCTGCGATAGCAGCAAAAAATATCAGCACTTTTTTTTTGTCAACAAATAGAAAAGAGGGTGACAGCACAGACGTAAAAACAACGTATAATTACAGTATGTATAAAAATAGATTTGCTGTGTAACATAGTCCCCCCCCCGTCACAGATGGAAGCAGCAGTCGAGGTGGAACCTAACATGCACGACTGAATATTCGATGGCAATCGTGGAAAAATATGTCACTTTTTTTGCATTGTGTGTGTGTGTATTTATGCATAATCACAGAGGTTTGGGGAGATGTGAATCTTTGTGTGTCCAGATACTTGCATGTTGAGGATAAAGTGACGTGACACTTTACTTGTGAAATAAATTAACGGTGATAAGCCACTTTGTCATGTCATCTTTGAAGGAGTGAAAGAGCATGTGTGACCGGGTGAACCCTGTCCCTGGCGCCGTGGCTCCTTTCATCCGAAATTCCACTGGAATTTGTTTCATGTCAGCGACGTCTCCCCTCGCCATCCACATGAGTCTTGCTCCTGCTGCCATGGCGACCAAAGAAACTACTCGTACTCCAGGAACTGTTTGTGATAAAACAAAAGGTACCTGAGGAGACAAAGGATCAGTGCGTGAGCAGCAACGGGGAAAGAGGACGGAGATGATGCAGAAAAAGGCTGACCCTTCGCTGTCCAGCACGTCCTTGATGCTGGCCTTGGTGATGATGGCGTCATCACATTTAAACCACTGGTCCTTGTGCTGCCTGATGAATGTGGTGTAGTGGCCGCTCTCTAGTGTCCCCTGGTGGTTGACCACAGCAAACAGGCTGTACCTGCCAAAGACAGACAACACGTTGGTCACTGCACGTTCAAGGATGCCGGAGCAACAGCCGATCGTTGGCTTACTTGTTGTCGTTGTTGAAGGGATCAACTGTCTGTTGGTATTGCCCGTTCATCCTGCTCTCTTTACTGGGCGCAAAAAGGACAAGCCACCAGTGCGACAATTTGTTGTGTTAATGTGACATGACACCGTTTGTATGCTTCATAACAAACATCTATCATGTGTTTTAACTAGTTTAGTCAGTCATTTTAGTCAGCAATAGCAGAATAATCGTGCAACCAGTGAGAGAAGAGGGGACTGATGTGAGAAAGAGGAAGACAAACAGCTAAAGAAGCAGAGACAAACACAGACTTTAAGGCTGAGGAGCAAAGAGCAAGTGAGACCAACATAGGAGATGTGATATTAGCTGTGAGTGTGCAAAAGAGCTTTGTGTTTCCCTTCCTGTATTTACTTGACTGCGTCTCACCTGGATGCCATGAAGGGGGTCATGTCCAGCTCCAAAGGGAAGGAGACGTATGTCGTGATCTTCCTCCTCAGTTTAGCTGAATGTTCAAACCTCTGATGGAGAAGGAAAGAAAACATTTTCCATGAGGTCCCTGTCTTCATGTGTGGCCAGTCCAGCGCTTACTTTGAGGTGAAAGCAGGCGACTATGGGTAGCTTCTTCATGGTCAGCTGCTTGGTGGACTCCTGGTAACTATGGCAACCACTGCATTTGATTTTTGCACTGCTGCCAAGGTGCTCGGGCCTGGTGAACCTGGACAGAGGGGGATGAGTTGGTGCATTGCTGCTGCTGTTTTTCCCCATTGTCTGTAATGGCTTCATGGGAGAATCGGGACATCCTCCATGCTTTGGGTATCTCTCTTGTTTTGTGACTCAAATTACCTGCGCAGGCAGTCGGTCAGCGTTGTTGCTCCAGTCGTGTGATTTTCTCCATTAAGTGCAGATCCATCTCCTCCAGGACTGAGAGGCCAGAAGGGGGTGGACGAACCCGGAAGGTCCAGACTGATGTCCCAGAATGGGTCTATAGTTGTGGAGACACCACTGGAACAAGATGGAGAGGATGGGACCAGTTTTAGTAGTGCAATGTGAGTGTGTGTGCAAGCTTGTATAGCTATACATGTGGGGACCCATTCTTGAAACGCACCACCTTGTTGGGACCTTTTTCGGTCCCCACGAGGTTAAGTCTCAATTTGAGGACTAAAACTTCTAAATAACTGGGTCATCATAATTGAATTTACGTTTGGTTTAGGTCCTGGTTAAGATTAGCCATTTGTTTTGGACGGAGTGGTTTAGGGGAGAATCAATAATGAAATGACCCCACAAAACAAAAACATGACGTACGTGCATGCTGCTGTGTGTTTGTGTGTGTCTAAAAGTCCAAATATGAAGTTGTTTTGTTTTCACATGGACTGATGGGCCTCAAACAAACTGACGATTTTTCCTCAGTCCATCCATGCAACCAAACATAAAATGCATTACACAAAGAATCTAGGATACTCAACAATGACAGACGTCTGAAGCCAACCAACGCAACGCCAATGATCTTTTAATACCACCTCTGGCCACGAGGTGGTAGTGTAGAGTAAACATGAGCGTGGATGTGTTCCAGTTGCTGCAGTGCTGTGTCTGTGATTAATGGTGCAACAGAGTGATGGATAGCGAAGTAGGAGGGTCACTTCGGGGCACGTGGTGAATGGCAGAAGTGCGGGAAAACACAAGCCCACACCCCCTCATACTTACTGGCAAACTTGACAGGTGACATCAGACTGCAGACCCCCAGTGAAGATTTGGTCTATAATGCAGTTACAATGGTTTGGGTTGTTTGCTTTCTTCCCGTTGTCATCTGCATGAGATTAATATAAAACCACAGTCACTTAAAGGCATTGGGAAATTTTTTTTGCCAATTTCCCAACTCAGTGACAACTGAGCAGCATCTCCTCTTTCACCTCCTTCCTCATCTACACACCTTTGTTTCTCTAACACTTCTGTCTCTTCTTCACCTCTGTTTATTTTTTTTCTCCTGTGTTTGTTTGACCTTTGCAGTGTCTGTGCAGGACATCGAGCGCAGCGATGAGGAACTCGTGAGCGTCCTGCTGCTCATAGCCGGCGAGGTGACGGGCATGCGTCCACACTAAGTGCAGGAGGCGGAACGGGATGTGAGGAGAGCGATGTCCTGAGTAAAACTGCAGTTGTGGGAGGGGAAAAAAGTGTGAGCATGATTTTAAAACCCCCAAACTCCCATGGATTCTAAAGAGGTACCTCTTGGAAGAGCTGCGACATTTCACAAACCAGACAGGAGTTGCTTTGCATCTCACACTTGTGTCGGTCAGACAAGAAGAAGTCCCTCAGCAGCGGCGTGTGAGTCAGGGCCTGCACGATGCAGTTCATGAAGCAGGTGTTACCCAGGTTGATCAGACCTCTCAGGCCTGCAAGCAGAGACAGAACAAAGTAAGATTTTTGAGAAAAAAAGTAATGAGTCACTAAACAAAGATTTTTTTTTAACCTGCCACTGAGTCTGATAAAACCCAACAGTACTGGGATGGTCCTGAGGGAAAACACGATGAAGCTCCAACACATGAGTGTAGTTATATCAAAGTGTAATAAGACGTCCTGGATACAATAAGGTAAGACTAGTACTGCGTAAGATTTTAATTTTTTTAATTTAGATGGGAAAATTTGGCAAGAGTTGATTAAAAAAGCAAAACCAAATACAAAGCTGAGTAATGAGAGGCAGACCTATTGTGCAATTTGAGGTGATTCTTCTTCTCTTGGGGTTGTGACGTAGCAGCTCCAACTCCCTCTTGGTGGGCTCCCACGTTGAGTATTTCTCCCCGATGCCTGCACGGTGAGATTTTGGTCACATGTTCAACAAGACTAAATAATACTAGCGTAACAACATCAGCAACTGAGTGGAGCTGTATCAAAATTATTACTACCTTAAACCTCAAACTTTGCTACTAGCTTTGTTTTTCAGGTTATATGATAATTAATCGCTAGTCGTACTTTAACCTCTTAGGTCCCCCCACTGACATATTGGGTGATTACATTTTTGCCTTTCAGTGCCATGCTACTTTGTTTTTCAACAGGACATTTCAGCAATAATAAAAAATGGACAAAAAAATGGAAGGAACACAAGCACAATAAAATACACAAAACTCCTGAATGAAAACGGAACAGGAGAGAACGTTCTGTTCAAGTTTTGAGACAGAACCTAGTGTACACGCAATATCCACAATAAAGTCTCCATCTTCATATGACACGGAAATCTGACATATATGAGTTATAATACAAATATTACTGATAACAACATTATGAATAATAATAAATATGCGCAAAAAGGTCATTCTTCTTTGCAAAAACAACTTTCTTAGTCATTACTCCTTCCTCCTCCTACTTATTACTAAAGTATTTCCAATCTCAAATTGCAAAAAGCAAAACTCAAGAAAGGCTGGTGTCTTAAGTGGCTGAGCATGGATTGCTTCAATTCTAAGGAGGCAACAAGATGACGAAAAGTCGGTTCATTATTGTTCCTTTCTACCAATTGTCATCTATGATACAAGCAATTAAAGTAAGGTTTTAAAGAAAATATAATACAGCCATGCTGTATGAGAAAGTCTACAGCTATGACAAATGTGAAGTATGCTGGAACTATTCTAAATGACTGACTATAGGTATGTTCAAGTTGATGCAGCCTTCTTCACTCCACTTTAACATCGATATGGAAAACGGTTTTGATTGTCTTTGATTTGATATTAACAACTGTAACTGTTTTAAAAAAAAGGTAGTTTACATATCTGTGAACACTAACATGATGCAAGAGACATACATTATCCTACCTACAGTTGTGCACGTTACACATTTAAGATCCCAGTTTTCTCATAACTATTGAGTATTTGTCATGACTAGGAATTTGCATGAGCTCAGCACTGCAGCAGGGGACAAGGTTACCCAAACAAATGCAGTGAGTACAAGCAAAGTTGATTTCAAGGTCACCGACTGATGCCACACCTTGATACTTCCAGGCTTTCCTCTGCTCCTCTTTGGCAATCTGCTCCATGTCTTTGTCGTAAATGTAGTCTTGGCACATGAAGCAGTATATTCCTCCATACAGCAGGTCGATAGCTGGAAAGTCAGACAAGGAGAAGGTGAGTGAAACACACCTGTCTAAGCGAGCAGTTCTATTCCGATGCTGTCTATCTTATTCATTTGTTAGAGAGTCATAAAAGAATGCAGGGTGAAACAGCATCAGTCCTTTTTCTATTCAAGCCACGTTGCCATGGTGCTGCACTAGCAGGTAGTGCAGCTTATCTGCCGGCATTTCTGTTATCTGTTAACACCAATCATGGATGACGGAGAGAGATCTGAACAGAATAAGAGGGAGGTGTTGAGCTGTCAACGCTGCTCATCGTATATCCACTTAAACCTTCACACTCTCATCAAAAGTGCTTCTTCGATCCCTTCCTCCTTCTTCCATGCCCTGTTCCAGGTGTCTGTTTGTTGTTGCCATGACAACCTGCCTTATGGCTTCTCCTGACTGCTAGTTTCCTCCTTGGGATGGGGAAGACAAGGATGCAAATCTATGTCTAAAAATTGTCAATGAGGTGGTGAACTGAGGCAAGGAATAATCAAACAGAAAACACCTGCACTGGGTTTTTTCAGGTTTCTTCATGTTTTGTGCGCATCAACTTGAATAATTTATACTAAAAATGTAAAAGCATATTTGAAATTACATGACAGAAATTGGTGTGCTGTCCTAATTGTGGCCAATGCAAGCAGTTAATAAACACCTTGTATGTTCGAGGGGAGCAATGTAAAGATGCTTCACTGGAGATCTTCTCAGGGAGCAGTGGACTAGATGGATGGGGGGTGAAAACATGACAGCAGGAAAATTAGGACTAGTGGTTCAATTAGATGGAATTCGAAAGTGATTTGCAAAAGGGTCATCAAGTTACCATGGGAACTAGGGCAGAGATAAAAATGAGTCTGATACAAGGTTGCAAACAGCATTCACACTAGAGTCAAAATACAGAACACCACCATATGAAAGCCATAACAAATGCAAAAAAAGGAGGGAGCCAGTTAAATGGAGGCCATTTCCACTGGGTTTGTTAAAGACGACTTAATTACCTTCTCAGTCGTCTACAGAGAGCAGCCCCTCATCCAGATATGTAATGCACTGCTCCCTCACTCTATTTTTGCAGCATTTAATGCAGCAGCTCACCTAATTTAACTCACGCTTACACAACGAGGGAAGCACGCACACACCAAAAAAGGGGTCTTCCTGAAATTGAGTTTGTGAACTGAGGTAGAGTTTTGAGAAAAGGAACTTCTCAAAAGAATAGAGTTGATTCTGAAACCAGGTGTTGTCTTTTACACCCAGAGTATGGCAACAGCGGCAAAGATGTAATGTAAACACTGTGGTGAAAGGAATTTAAAACTCAACCTGAATGTACTTGATGCTGCTCCAATAAATCGCTTTTGCACTGAGGGAATTATAGAGCCCTTCCAATAGTTCCTATGGAAGCATCCTCACACCTCCCTGAAGTGTGACAGAGTGAACACAGGCAGAGAGGCAGCGTGGAGGGAGGGCTTTGCTCATGATCGTGGTTTAAATATATAACTAATATATGAAACTCTTAACAATTACATTAACAGTGACAATATGCTTGGATCATCATCAGATCCACACATGATTTCAGCATTTCACCTTGATGTAACCAAAACTAAACATCATCATTCGCCAGGGAGTCATTTTAATTCAGAGGATGACAGAGATGTGAGCAAAGGGAGTTTCAGAAAGACAGCACATGTTAGACACCTTCCAATATTTGGTGTTTTGGAATTTTTCAGTTAAGTAACAATTCCATCATTTCAGTAAATATATCTTGTTCTTCTTAACACAATTACTTTAGTAGCTCTCAGGGAAAACCACAGGATTACTCAAAAGTAAATAAACGTCGCTATTTCATGTGTTGGGTCATTTGAATTTGGCAAAAATGTATATATATATTTGGAGCTACTAGGATTTATTCATTAACAAAAGACATTTAATTCATTGTTGGTTGTTATTTGGTACATGAAGTTAAACATACATAGCTTGGTCTTCATGTTTAACTTGAAAAGCCCAAAGAGAGCGTGGCCCCCCACGAGCCCACTCGCATGGTTTTCCTCATCAGTCTCATTGTCCTACACAAATTTTACCAACATATTTCATGCTAAATATTCTAAGTGCAATGAGCTCAAACAGACAGCAGATGACTGTTGTGCTATGGAGTATGACAAATATGACCCCTTGTTTCCACCAAAGGCACAGGCAAAGCACAAAGGTGCATCAGAGAAGTCTTTTTGTCTTCAAAGCAATGGGGGAATCTCTACAATGTTTGCCGCTTAACACATAAGTCATGAGATCAACACATGATATAAAATAAGCACTTCAGAAAAGTGTCAATATTTTCAAGTCAATGACAAAACACTACATACATTATGGCCTAACTGTGGGAGAAACATATCTCAAATAAACAATAATAATAACTTTCCTATATAACCACAGACAGAATGGACCATCACTGCAGTCGAACAAGTTAGCCATTCGGCAGAAGCATTACCTGCTTTAGCAGAGGGTGACAATGGCCACGTGTGTAAGAGGCCGCTCATGCGATGTTTGAGTCATTAGGTGTATCATTAAAGCTGAAGAAGCAAATTTCAGGGTTGAGTTCTCAAAAAAAAAAACTGTTTCTCATACCCAGGTTATGCCTTTTGCTCTTGGCATGTTCATGGATGTGTTTTTTGGCAAAGCAGGCGAAGAAGACACAGTAGAGGCAAGAGTGGAGTCGGCTGAGGTGGGCCCCGCACATGTGGCAGATACATGACTTGGCCTGCAGGACAGGAGTGACATTTGGGAGCAGGAAGGAGGAAGCAGAGGAAATCATAATTACAATTGTTGAATCAGCATATGACAATAAATATGGTCTCTCTTCAGGTCAACCAAACAGCATATATGCAATTTTAAAGATCATAGTAACAATACATGAACAATTTGCCGACAGGCATTGTCATATACAAAAAAAAAAAAAAAAAAATTAAAAACACTCATAACGTAACAATATCAACTCAGCACACGGACATCAAGTCGGAACTTCGGCCATGTGTCGGAAACTAGCTTGGTGGCATATGCTAACAACAGACTGTGAGAAAGGTTACAGATTAGTTGAATTAAACTCAGCAAACTCCTCCAACAAGAGACAGGCATGTCTTTGCCATTACCAGTCAGCTTCAGAACCTCCGGTGGTTCGAAGAGGAGCGGTGTAGTCAAGTAGCTGGCAAGTCTGTGTGTAATTGAGAAAGAAGGTAACGGCAGATAATGGAGTTCATCCATGAATTTTCCATGATTATTAATTGATAAACTAATTGCCCAGGCCTAGAGGAGAGTAAAAGATGACAGGCTGAGAGACTCTGGGAAAGTGAAGACAAGATCACCACATGACCAGGTGTGAAAACAGGAAGGCAGAAAACAAAGGTGTTACATTGATAAGAACAAACCAAACAATCATCTTGACTTCAACACTTTAATGGAGTGTTGTTTTGCTGTGTCAAAACTTTCAAGCAGGAACTGTGATATTAATTTATTTCCAAGTAGTTTCTTAGCAGAAACCAAGGCATGGTGGGTAATATAGGCTGTGTTTACACAACAGTACGCTGAATATGACAGAATGTGAGAAAATTCACACCTCATGAAACTAGTTTTGCACAGCAGCGCCACTCATCAACCCCGAGGCACAAGTTGGAGACGCGCTAATTTCACACTTGAACCAATTCCTTCATCTTCCACGTGCTGCTTAACAGGAGAGCACCCGTGTTATTTTATCCACAATACTTTTGCACTCTTCTCCAGACATTTCTGAGGTTTAGAGAAGCGTTATAGTTAATAAACAGGGACAAGCAAGTTTTCTCTCCTTTTTTCGTCAAGCAGTGTGTCAACTTTTTATATCTGACTTTACACGTGAAGCTTTTGCATGGTGGTGGCATCAAATCTGGATTGTTAAAAACTTGTTGGACAATATCACTGCTGTGTAAATGGAGAGCACATCCGATCAGATATCCGAAAATAGGGCCATAACCATCAAGGGCTGACATGTGACCTGACTGCAGATAAGTTGTGGAAAACGGGTGGATGCAAGCAGCTAAATGCACAGAAGATAATTTGAAGTGAGATTCCCTGGTTTGTACGAAATGATACTTGCAACCAAGATGTTATTGGATGAACATTTTTTGTACTTGGACTCTTGTATGGTTTGTATAAAGTAATGTCTTGATATAACATAGCAGCATGCATATCTAAAGCATCATTTGCGGATGTTAATGAGAATGAATGGAAAAGCAGCAAAGCACTGTCAATAAAAGTACACATGCTAACCAATATGATGGCTCTTGATGATTTATTTACAATTTCCCAGTGTGTTGATTCAGCTGATGAAAAAGCCAGGCCCACTGCTTTGATTCGTTTTTTTATGTTGTTCTAAAAAAAATAAGGGCAGTTAGAAATTTCAGTACTGATGTTTAGAAAGAAACAGTACTTGAAAATGGGGGGACTGTAGATTGACACTGGATCGTGCCTAAAAAAACCCAGAGAGGCAAATTCAAATCAGGTAATAAATAGTACACCAAAGGGCGACGGGAAATGACTGAATAATGTTATACAGGAGCTTGATTTTTTTCATAGAAATCTGCAGTGTAAACAAGTCATGTCATCGTAAAATATACCAGAGTGGAAGAACAACGAGAAACAACAACAAGAAAGCTCACTGACGTTGTGCGCAATGGATCATGGGATTCAACGACATACTGCAATGGATAGGTAACAGCACTGACGGACTTCATGGAGCCACTTCCTTCTTTTTGTGGTGAACTGTTGAAAGATGCTGAAGAGTGTTTTTGACTGTGTATTTGCCTGCAGACCTTGTTTCAGGCTCAGTGGATTGAACGTGTTTTTTAGGAAGGCAGTAGTTGACGGAGTAACCCTCATGTGGCGAATATTTCATTGTAGCCAGCTTCACAGACTTGACCAAGAGTGCAGGTTTTGCAGAAAAAACACTCCTGCTCCATCAAGATGCTGCTTTTTCAAAGACCGATCATGGATCAGAGCTGCTAAGTCCCAGTCTGTGAATTGCACTTAGACAAAAAGAATATACAGAACATACAGACAAACACAGGGAGGGAGAAAATATCTTTGCACATCAATGGTGACATGGCTCCTCAAATTATAGCCTCGGTGGAGAGTGTGATGTCACTTGGTTTTGACATTACACTAATTTGCATGTTGAAATGCAGCAACAAATATCTTACCAGGACATGTGAGTCAGTTATGTTTCTATTAACAAACAAAATTTCAGTGTAAATAGGAACGTTTCGAGCGAGGCATTTTATTAGAAGCAAAGTTACCATAGTAATATCGGAGATGGATTACTGAAGAAAAAAGGGCAACTGAACCCTCTTAAATGTTGACTCTGTGCCATCTTTTCGTGTTCTAATTATTGACTCAAGAATTTTAGGCGACTTTTATAATATTGTAGCACTGTATTTTTTTATTGAAAAAATAAATATATAGTGATTTTCAATTATGCAACTGCTGTAGTGTCACGGAGCAGTGTGCATGTATCCTCTTTAGGTCACATTGAGGTTAACAAAGTTAAAAGAAGTAAAAAAAGTACCAAAGTACAATAAAAATCCAATCCGTCTTATCATCATTTGTGTGAGGTACGCAGAGCTGGAAAGTCTGGAGATCACCACAACACCATCAACCCTGGAGACAAAGCAAGCATGGTCCTACGAACACCGAATGAAAGGTTTCCTATCAGAAATTTAATTTTGTTTTTTTTTTCTGTGTACATCATGAAGCCTTGAGGATGACATTCGATTCAGCAGTCTGAGAGACATTTGACAGACATTTATGGAATATTGCATGTATTTTTTCAAGAAAATATACATGTGATACAGATCTCCAGCTTGTAGAAATAAGTCCTCCCAAAAAAGATAGCACAAATATCCCTGAGCTTCTACTTACAATTCATGAAAACATCCAAGATTGTAAAGATTACAGTGTCACAGACAAGCACCAGGGATGCAAGACCCCCTGCCAGTCTCCTCTGTTCCAGGGGTGGGGAATGTTAACGGAGTAACAAGCAGTTTAAGAGGGAGGCATCGCCTGCATTGACTTACAAATACAGTTTCTCTGTCTCATCTCGTACAGATCCACACACAGAGGACTATGCTGATATAGGGTGCAGGGAAGCAAAGCACACTGCAGATGCGAGCATGCTGATGTGCCCATCATCAAAACAGCATTAGTATCTCGACAGAGTCACGTGCAGGTGACTCAAACAACAATTGCTTTATCAATTTGATGTGCGCAAATGGCAGTTAACGGTCATCTTTTTTTGACACAACGGTGATAATACAGTGTAATGCTGGTCTGCAGTAGCGCGATAAAGGCGCAACCAATGTATACAGATGATGCATTGCAATGAAGTGCGCGGCTGTAGATGTGTGTTTGATGACTTGCCTTGCTGAGACATCACGCCTGCACATGGTATGATGGGAACAGTGTTTACCTGTGGCCGAATAGTAGTAGTGTCATTCAATGCCAATGGGTGTCGTGTTGTTTTGGAGGGAGGGGAAGTGTCCACACACAAACACGTCATCTTTTCACATACACAGACACTCGGTAGTTCCTCAGTCGCTGGTTACCTTGCGTTTTCTGGTCTCTGCCGAACCGGTCCAAACGAAACACTGATATATCACCCTCAGGTTCTGCTTCCAGTTGTCCACTTTGAAGCTGTTGACATGGGGGCAGCCTGCGGGACTCATGGTAGTCACAGCATCCGGATTTGCTGTCCTTTACGGGGAGGGGGGGGGCGGTTAAACCTGTCCAAATCCCTCAACGCAGACCCGGTACCAACGGGCTGGCTAGCTCGCCAGGTTCGTTATCCACCAATTGCTGCGTTCAAGCTAACTGAACATGTCCTGGTTGTAGTTGCGAAGATCCGCGGAGACGCAAACATCAACACAAAAATGGCGTTGCGAGTCAAAAATAAAACATAACTTCTTCATTGAGACTGGGTTCGATCCAGTTGGAAGCCCAGCTGCGGAATTACATGTTAGCATGGGTGCTAAAGTTGGTTAGCGTAGGAATTTCAACAGTAGCTAACACGGTAAGTGTGGATAAGGCCCACCTCATTCAAAACGCTCAACCAATCAGGGTTAAGCATCGCGAGAGATTGACACGCATCATGCCGCCCCCGTGGAGAAGTAGACGCGACGGGATTGGTGCAATTTTGCAGACAGTACCGCGCCGCCGATTGGCTCAGGCCAAAATGAGCTGCATCACATCAATCAGAATGCGATGCATCAACAATAAAACACAACTAAGAACACAATGGTACAGACTACTTAAAAAAAACCTTCAGCATTACGTAGCACTTTATTACAATAAACACATGATCGCAAAGCTTCCAAAAGACATGGCAGTTTGCTTTTAGCTGTGCGCTTTACAGACTGTACAGTGCTCCAGCGACCTCTAGTGGAAGAAATCGGACTATTTGCTCAACACGGTGAAGTCAACCTCGTGTGGAAAACTTGTCACAGCTCAGAAAAAGTGAGGGACAATGACTCACAGCAGTCTGAATTCCGTCAACACAATCGTCATGCAGGAACACTGGAACACAGATAAAGTCACACATTTTGGAACAAATAAATCCAGTTTTTATTATTGTGTTTTCTGTTAATGAGTCTGAACATTGATAAATAAAACACTGACAAAAAGTTGAATTATTTAATTATGTCTAAGGATTGTTTGACATCCTTAGGACAGTGACTAAAGAATCACCAAATTTAATATAATTCTGCACGCTTGGATTTTCATGACCACTGGATGTCCTTATGCAATTGTTTTCCTCTTTAAAAAGAAAAAAAAAGAAAAAAAAAACAAAAACAAAAAAATCCAACTCAGCCCAGGGAGAATTCGTCAGAGAGGCTGCAGCATTTGCTTCAGGTCCAAGGCCCCTCAGGAGTAACTTGATGTTTTGCTACCAACATCATCCTCCTGCGATCCCATACTCTAAAAGACAGGTTTAAGAAAATGATTAAAAAAACACGGTCAGCTTTACATTCTGTAGTAATGTTATTTTTTGCCATGGAAAGGAGTTTAATGCCTCAAATGAAATGGCAAATGAACCTTAATTCCCGGACAATACGTCGCTACTATTTCCTCGCTGTCTGATCCCTGTCACTTATACAACGCGGCTAATGTATGAATTTTGTTTGCTCAATATTGAGCGTTAATACTGAGTCTTGTCACATCAAACCGATGAAGTCACAGGCATTTTATCGACCTTAAAGCGCTCAAAATATGCTGGAGAGCCAATCTCCTGGAGGACCAGCAATGAAAAGCAACAGCTGAGACCAACGGAAGTGTCGGAACTTGGGACACGCGGGTGAAAACAGCGCATTTTGAACGCTTTAATGTAAATCAAAGATGTGAGGAGTTCATGATTCTAGTTGAGAACATTGCTGTGTTCGTTTCATGAGTCAATCTCAATGCTGGACCCCGTACTCAAAACTAGTTTAGAAGTGATCCTCATGCATTTTTAAGCTGGGTGCACCACTGCTGTTTTTATGGTGCAGACAGCACCACTGCACCCAGGGCTTATAGACCCATCTTCCTTCTTAAATTTAGTGGGTGCAGCTGATGTTCCGGGGCACTTTGTAGTCCAGAAATTGCAATAATCAACTGACAAGTGTATGAAAACAAGTTATATATATTCTTCTTTTACCAAAAAAATGACAGTTACTCAGGGTGCATGATTCATTAACAAAACGTCTGACCAGCATGAATAGCACAATCTTTTCATTGACCAGTTTGAAACTACAGTACAGGCCTGTTTCTTAATTTTCACTACTTTCTGCTTTGTAGAAACATTCTGAAGACATCAGAAATATGAAGCAGGCTATATGGAATAATGCACCAAAGACATACAATGTTGAATAACTCAAAATGTTTCATATTTTAGATCGCTCAAGGTGTTGGCAGCGCTGCAAAACCGTGGCCTTTTTAATGACCTTCATGATGTAGTCACCTGTTGTAAAACCTTATCAGGTGACTCCATCATGAAGCAGATGAGAATGACTAGAGTGAGCAAAGCAAAGGGGGCTGTTTTGAACAATATAAAATATAAAACATGTTTTGAGTAATTCCACACTTCGTTGTTTACAACATGAATCTCTATGTCTTCATACACAGGTTTGATGCCTTCAGTTAGAATCTACAATGCAAATAGTAGTGGAAATTAAGAAAACACATTGATGAGGGCTGTGTCCAAACTGTTGCCCTGTCCTGCATATCATATTTAGAAAGTTATATACTACAACCTAAGCTATGTTAATAAACATGGTTTTAGTTTGTCAATAAGTTTCAATTATAAACTGAAGTTGCAAGAGTGAGCATACTGGCAAATGTATATGATATTATCATACCTTCTGCACAAATTGTGGGTTTACTGTGATTTCTTGATCCATAGACTTTAGTTTCTCATCCAGCTCTATACATTTCAACATCTGAAATGGCAGAAAAAGATAGTTAGTAGAGGCTCAAAACAGAAGAAAATGTTATTTAAAACCTGCTCACCTCTTGGTCGATTTTGTGGAGCATTGCAGGGTTGTTGTACTTTTCAGGGTTGTCGTGAAAACAGACCATGCCGTCTTTTTGGTTAATGCTGGCGTAGATCTCGCCATCCTCAATCTGCACAGAATGACAGAGAACTCATTGGGTGAAATGTCAACATCAAGAGCAAGGAATTTGCCTGTAATGCAAACTCACCATGTGTAAGACATATTTCTCTGCCTCCTGTGGGCCAGACAGTTGCACTCTACTCGCCATGTCTTGCAAAGAGAGTGTTAGGAAGGTCTGAAACGCACAAAAAAATAAAGATATGACACATTTTTCTATTTAGTCAAGCAAATAAACTATTTATTCGGAAAAAAAGCATAATCTCTTGAAATAAAACCCACCTTTGTTAGCCTCTGAATGTTTTTCTTGTAGAGCGAGGACAGGCACTGTTTGACCAGGCCTGTGTTGTTGTCCCGCGTGAAGGTTTCGGCATGTTTGTTGACAACGTTGCGCAGCTCCGCTGGATTGTTGGTGGTGTAAACCTGAGCTAACTCGTGGTACGCGTTGCTCAAGGGCTATGGAAGAAGCAAAGACATAGATAGCAAAACAAAACAAAATGTTGCTCTGGTTTTGTTATCGTGAAAAACATTCAATTGGCATAATAACAGATACAAAACGAAATCAGTCCATGCAAAGTATAAGTGGAACTTAATAGGGATTATGGTGAGAGCGTAAGGAGTCACCTACCTTGATGAACCGACCAACTATTTGTGAGGTGTACTTGGGAAGCGGCTGTACTTTGCCGTGAAGAATAAGTGAGACCAGGATGTACTTCTTGTAAGATTCCAACATGATGTGACTCACTGCCATGGCTGGAGTGGTTATTGCCTAAACATTTTCAAATAGAAATCATTAGTAACGAACATTCATTTGTGACAAAGAAATCACTCAAGGAGTTTAGGTGACCTGTTCGTAAAAATACAGTGCTCTTTCGAAGTTTTTGAGGCCGGTGTAGATCATTCCGCCATAGTAGTAGAAACATAAAAAGTGCTTTGCGTCATAGGCTCCGTTCTCCTTGCAGATGTCCATCATGTCCAGCTCCAAGAAGGGCAAGGCGGGCTTGAAGCACTTTGCTAACAAGCACAACTGTTTCAGGGAAAAGGTAGTCAGTGTCTGGTACACAGGGAATCGTGCATACATTATTCAAGAGGGAGGAACTGAGCATGATGGGAACCTAGTGATTTAGAATATTTGGAATATTATAACTATGGCTTCACCATTAAATGCATGGAAGTAACAGTGTAACATACTACACTGATTTAACCTCACATTTATTGCTGGGCATTTAACCACATTTTAATCCCAAATTAAAACGAACAGAACACTGTGACATTTTGAACCCAGACAAAGTGTCTGTTGGTCCATTAGAGATGGTAAGACTTTTGGACAATGAGCGACAAATATTTGCAAAACAAAACCTTTAGTTGCGGTCAGTTGAGGCCACGCATGCATTTCCATCAAGAGCAAGGTAGCTGTCAAAAGACTCACCTGACACAGGTCTGCATGAACTGAGGTAAGTTGGTTTGTGTTCATCTGCATTTTGTCTATTGCCTGCTTTAGGACGACGACACCTCTCAGCGGCTGTTAAAAGAAAAGGTACACGTTTTGTGATGCAAGTATAGCTTGCCGCTTCCCAGAAACGAGAGACACTTGCCAAAAATGCTCTGACTTAAAAGGCTCTGAATTATTTAGAAATAGCGACACAGAAGGAATACACTTGGCATGTGTGCTTGAAAGACGTTATGCAACTTCATGGTTTGAAGTAACAGTACAAAAATTAATCAATGACTGCGGGGTCATGTGCCAAGTCAATACAATGTGACAGTGCAAATGCTGCTGAACATTAGTAAGTAGTGTGTCATTAGAGGCAAATGCATTCACTTTTAAACAGCATCCGCAGGGTGAAAATCTTACAAAAGGATTTACCTGTTTCCGTTCTACAAGGGCATTTGTCAATTGATGGCAGAGACCAGCAACTGAGGAAAGAGATAATATGCAATAAGCAAAATTTATTAAGTGTCAAATGGCACAATTTTAAATGCGATTTGATGTATGTGACAGAACACAAAGGCCCAACCCAGACATGAACAAAAGTTAGTGTTTGCTTAAAATTACAGCCTTGACTAAAAGTCACATGTGGAAATATTTTTGCAAAAAACAAAAAAAAAAAGTCATCTTTCAAGAGTATCTCACAACTTTGTTGACAAAGAATAGTTGTTCGAAAGATGAAAACAACAGATAACCAACAGATAAAATTACACTTGTATGAATCATGAACTAAAAAAAAAGTATAACCATTGGCAGGACAAAGAATACAACACCTCAAGTATTGTGTCTGCGTCCACTATTTCACCAAGGTCATTGTCATTCAAATCATATAAGCACAAGTTCTACATTTAAAACGACATTTTTTTTTAACAGGCACAGAGACCACTAAGTGGTAGATGATAATCAACTCCCAGCTAGGACATTTTGATCCTTTTATGGAGTGATAACAAATACCAGGAAATGTAATTAAAAAAATATGTTAAGTTAGCAAATATTTTTTAAAAAGTGTACACTAAAGCCTCCTGATATCTGTTTGCAAACAAGAACACAACATTCCGCCTTTTGCCATGATATTATGATATATTATCATGATTATACCTTTGGCAACTCTTTAGTAAGCTGACACAAAGCTGCAAAGATCTCAGAGCACTGAAGCATGTGCCCTCTCTTTCACCATCTCACAGCAGTTAAATCCCCCCAAAACTGAAATGAAAACTGCCTGTGACTACATGAACCCAGACAAAAACTTTGAACTTACAAGTGTCTGTTGCATATCTAATATGTTCACCGTTGCAGGTACTGATGAAGAGCTGGACTTGGGAAAATAGCGTTTCGAAGTCAGGGATGTTTGGCATGGAAAACTTAACAAATCTGAAACAGAAGAGGTTGTTCTGTAAACGTCAAGAACAAGCTATAATGACAAAATATGGCAACTTAAAAAAGACAATTGTGATTGTTTAGTGTATATAATGCACAGAGGGTTATTATTTCTGAACTTATACAGAGTTCTGGTTCCATTCATCTGATACACTGCATAAATTAATAAAATGTATTATTTAGTGGTCTTGTTCTTGATATGTGTAGTGCTCAACATAAAAATATTATAAAACAATTACTTACAACACAGCTAGGACACCTAGAGAGTGCTCCTGAATGTCCAAGGCTCCCAGAACTGTGTCCAGGTGGGACAGGTTTTTGGCCAACAGCTCCCCGCTCTTGTTGATCAAATCACAAAGCTGAGTCATTTGGCCTGAAGAGGGAAAGAGTGGGAAAACAGAGAAAATGTCTGTAACCATCCTTGAACTACATTGGGATCATAGGAGGAAAACAATGTGGATGGCCCCATAAATAATCACACCATTAAAAAATTATCACTGCAGAAGAAAATCTTAGATGCTACAATACTTAATTAACGTTTTACTCGTTTGTTTGGGGACCATGTTGCGTATACATAACGCATGCTATAGAACGGTTATTCAAAAAAAATGGGAAAAAAAATGTTTTCTTTACAACATGGAAACCGTATAAATCTTTAGTTCGGCATTTTGGGGAGAAGTGTAAGAAGCAGAATATCGAAACTGAAGAATTGCCGGCCACTATTCCTGTCAAGGCCCTGTATCGGTGGAAGCGCAAGTTTGGGTGACAGTTGATTTTGAACCAATCATTTCCCTCAAAACGCTCCGTCGTCCAATAAACGAAGGGTAGGGCGGGACTACCGGTAGACCGTACACATAATTTCTTGACACAAGATCAATTACAAAAAGTATGATTTTTACTTGTGGTTTCATAAATCGATTCATCGGCGCGTGACAATAACGGCAATGGTGACTGAAGCATCTTTTGATGATACTTTGACGAAATCAGAGTGACCAAAAAAAGATTTCAGCGGTGTGTTTACATGATAAGGCAAAAGAGGGCTGTGAGAGCATCGGGTAGCATATGCTAACAAGCTAATACTTCCCATTCGAATTATTAGTTTCGCCGGCCTACCTTGAGCGGAGAGCTGCCGCACATTATTCACAAACTGCTCCAAGGCTGAAGCCATTATTTCCAGGGCCCAAAGTGGAGGTAATTTGCACTGTATTTCATTCAAACGTTCGAAACTACTCCGACCGGGCTGAGACAGGGGGCCACACAGCCGCCACTGGGGTTGTTAAAGTATCGCGAGAACTTGACCTGTCTTCAACGAGAATTTGTGACCCCCGTGTTTTAAAGGCGCAGATAACTTTTAACGCCATTATATATTTTTTCGGTTTTAAAAAATGCGATTTATTTTCTGTCTAATTTACAATTATTACATGTGAAGTGTTTTGGGTTACCGTTTCGCTAACGTAATTTAAAACGTTATTTCCTTCCGTGTAGAATTGAGACTTGAATTATTAAACCCCGATGTTGTGGTGTCGTAATGTGATTCAATATATCTAGAGTTATATTGTCTAGCTATATCCTGTCATCCCAGTTTGCTGCAGTAATGATTGAAAGTCTCCCCTTTGGAACTTGAAAGAGAATACCATGCTTATTATTATTATTATTATTATTATTATTATTATTATTATTATTATTATTATTATTGCTGTTGTTGTTGTTAACAACTGCGCTTAAAATAACTGATCTTAAAATTCACATCGTATAAGAAGTTTGTCACTGTTTACAAAACATAATCAAGGCTTTGAAAATTGTATTACACTCGATTGCTCTCTTGATTAGATTTGAATGTCATTTGTCTTTTTCCACCCGCTCCATACTTCATCAATAAATTCTGCATTAAGTATGACAATCTATTATTAGTTGATATGAGCCTTTCTATAGAGCTCCTATGTTTTACTATTCAAGCCCCAACTGAATTTTATATTCCAACGCTGTTAAGTATAATTCACATTAAAAAAAGAAAAAAAATACAGGCCATAATTTCAAACATCTGCTTTGATTCATTGATGGATCGAAAATGACGTATTCATGTTCCACCTTTTAATAAACCTACTGTCCAAGACGCACCGACGATTAGTGTTTTTAACCCACTTCATTTCACAAAACTAAAGACACTGTGAAATGAAATGTGTATTCCATTAATTACGGTGAAATAAAATTTAAACTAATTTGATAATAAATAATTAAATACATTTGAAAAAAATATTATTAATAAAATAAAATAAAATAAAATAACAACAAGGCCGTTATTTTACTTCCCTTGAGCAACAACAAAAAGCTGCGGGATAAGTTATATTAAGCGGCTCTATTACACATGTAATAAGACATTTCCCCCCTTTAAATCGTCATAGCAAAGCAAGTTTGACTAACAAAGAAGGAAAAGTCGCAGGAGTGAGCAGTCCTGTTTTTGACCCATCTTTGTTGGACGACAGCAGCCGCTTGCCTGCTCGCTGCTCCACTGCCGCCTGCGGTTGTAGTTGACCAGCCTGTCCAGTCCTGCCATAAATAGCCATTGTCACCTATGCTGTGTCGTTCAGAAACGCAGTGCGGACATTCAGTGTGAAAACAACTGCTTAAAGAGCCACAGCGGGTCGCGGCATGTCACATTTGACCTGTGTGCTGCTGTGAGGCTAAAGTTAGCCAGTAGCTTCTGTTGGCAGAGAGCCACACAAGATGAGAACGTTTAGATAGCAGTGGATGACCATCAGCGTCACTGCCAAGATAAAGATATTTAACTCGGTCTCATTCAATTGGGATTTTTTTCCCCTGTGTTTTTGAACTGGATTGGCGAGAACTGGAGTCAGGAGTCAACCATGCTAACGGCGTCCACTACCACCCGCCTTCTAGGAAGAGCCAACACTTGGCTCCGACGTAAACGGATTTGTGTCAACATGTCCTCCACCACCGGTAAGCGACTGCGGATTCTGGTGGACATGGACGGCGTCCTGGCGGACTTCGAGGGGGGGTTCTTAAAGAAGTACCAGGCCAGATACCCGGATGATCCGTGGATCTCTCTGGATGACAGGAGAGGGTTCTGGGTGTCGACCCAATACGGACAGCTGAGGAGTGACCTATGCGTGAGTAACACAGGAAACGAGAGGAACAGGTTGTCATAATCTATTATTACAATTGTTGTACAAGTATGTGTGTACTTCATAGTAAATACCCAAATGTGGGACTTCAGCGTGTGGGCTTCGACTTTATACTGTCTTCTCTCGTGCAATTGGGCCGAAAAACCCCCATAACAACTGCAGTCGGTCATAAACATCCGTATGGAAAATAAAATAGCATTTCAATAAATCACCACTATGTACTATATTAAAGCGCAATAGTCATTCTCTCACTAAGACCATTATCAAAGTTGAAACTGAAATAGAAAACCTGGTCAGCAAAATAGCTTAGAAAAAAAATCTGGACTTGAAGCAAAATCATAGAAACAAACAAAAATAATAAGAAGAAGAAATTATAAATCTAATAAACGCTGGATTGGTGTTAAGTGAAGTCCTGAACATTTTGTTTACACAGTGTAAGGATAAGTGGATCAGCAAATCATCAAAATGGTAAGTAAACTGTGACCTTAATGTCAGGTAAATGATGAATGAATGTGTTGTTAATCATCTTGGAGATTTCATTGGAAATTTAATCAGTAAATGTCAACTCTTTAAGGGAATATCTATCTATCCAACCAGCCATCTATCTTGTATTCAGTAAACTACATCAGCAATGTAATACCAACTGGTGCCCACAGTTTAATATGATATCTTATTATTTTGTAGAATGGATGCACAAAAACATAAAGCGTGTGGACATTTCCGCCAGCACAACAATGACACCAGTGTCAAATGAAGCATGCATGTCCGACAGTCACGTGTACACACCTACTCCCACACCTGATCAACAGGCCTTGCTGATACTGAGTCCCCTGATAAGTGTGTGTGTGTGTGTGTGTGTGTGTGTGTGTGCTTGCTTGTATTGCAGGAAAAAGCGATGAGTATCTGGCAGTCTAAGGACTTCTTCATGGAGCTGGAGCCACTGCCAGGAGGAGTGGAGGCGGTAAAGGAGATGGCAGAGATGGAGAAGTAGGATTTGACGCAGCTCTCCAGTCATCACATACGCACATAAGACTTATGTAAACAGGCCAGTGAGAGCACACGGCCCCTGACAAGGACAAATATGAATGATAATATTAATAATATTCTTGTATGAAAAGTAAACTGGTTTAGGATTATTCTGATAAAATGAGCTAAACACAGAGTGTGTGTATTCATGACAAGAACAATTCTGGCAATAAACAGAAGTAGACCACAATGTTGATATTTCTTTTATTATTTAGTTTATTATGGTAAAAATTAAGTCTTTCTCATTCATTCTGGGAACATATCTTTCCATTATCGGTTAATTATCATTTCCTTTTTGGACGTGGCGTGTTGTTGTAGACAACCAAATAGTAAAACAAAAAATTGAATGTCTTCGGTTATTAATGACGCGAGTTAGATACATGTATGAAATTAATTTCTGACGACGGAGAAAGTGCAGATCACCGACAGCAATTAAACTGCTTGGGATGATGTGGAATACCTAAAAAAAACTATTCTACACAATGTACACAGCAATATGACCACCGCACCGCAGATGAATTGGGGAATGAATCATAAGGAGTCTAATCAAAAAGAGACATACTGAAAAACATTTTTTTCATTGAGAACACACACCAACAACCAACCACGACACACTCATTCACTGAAAATACAATATTATTTCTTTCTATCTGATATATTTATGATCAACAGCTGGTTTTCCTTTTGTGGTAAATACACAAGCACATTGTGTCGTGCAGCAACGGCATGGTCACAACAGTGATGTCATCACCCGGAGGCCCCAACTTGTTTGGTTGGTCTGTCAACATGGTTGCGTAAATACACACAGAGATTCTCCACACTCACTGTGATATCCAATATTGAATAAATAAATATTAAAACTGAACACACAGGACTGTTATAATCCCTTTCTGATCCGATTGTTTTTAATGTTCTCTCCAGCACAGATGTCTTTATTTGCACCAGCCCCATAAAACATTTTAAGCACTGCCCGTACGAGAAGGTGAGCCCTGCTCTGATCAATATCTCTTTGGAAACTCTTGCCGGTGCAGTGACTAATTATGTGTGTGTTTCCTCCAGTATGCTTGGGTGGAAAAACATTTCGGATTCGACTTTCTGGATCAAGTCATTCTAACCAGGGACAAGACGGTGGTCAGCGGAGATATTCTTATTGACGACAAGCCTGACATCTTAGGTGAGGAGTATGGGGGATGTTGGGTTATGTGACATAAGAATTTCAGTCTGATCTTTAGGTGGAGCTTAATGGATGAACTGAAAGTGTATATCAAGTATATCTTTATATTCTCCCTTGCAAGGTTAGGTTTTCTCTAGGTATTTTGTATATCTTTTAAAGCAGTGGTCCCCTACCTTTTTATCACTGTTTAACCGGTCTACACTTGACAATTGGAACGTGCCCCGGGTGGTATGAAGTTGCCACTTTGACCCATCGTATAAGGCCTCTGCATGTTTGTGTACCCGCTGAAACTCACAACCTCTCCTCCTCTCCTACCTCTTTTCGCTATGGTAACGTTTAAACATGCCTTTAAAATAGCATATAGCATACAGATACTACACAAAACCCAATATAAAGTGCATGAAACTCACCATATTGTGAAATCAATGGAAGCCCTGAGCTTGTTTCTCTGCAACCAGTTGGTCCCATCTGGGAGTGACGGTAGACGGCCGAGATAAATCTGTATTTTTAGTACAACCCCTGGTATTGTTTGTTAAAAACTGTCTCCTTGGAAGTCGTAGGCTCTTCCTGAAACTTCACTGAAACTTTTCCCCTTCGCAAAAAAACGGCTGTTTCCTACTCATTTTGCAAGCATGTGGGTTACACTTTGGCTCTCAAATGACCGAGAATCTGGCCATTTTTAAAAATAAAATGTTTTTCAAAATAAAAGATCCTTCAGACTCAGATCATACACAAAATGGCCCGGTGCAGCCCGGTACCAATTGATCTACAGACTGGTACTGGTCCCCGGCCCAGGGGTTGGGGACCACTGTTTTAAAGTATATTTTAACCAAAAGAAAGTCAAAATACTTTAAGTGACACCCCATTTTTCTTTCAGCAATTATGTACATCACATTCTGAAATACAAATAGTCTTGAGAGGATGAAAGGATTTCATTTCTGCTCTCTGTCCAATTTATATGGAGTATTTTGCATGTTGTCGTCAATAGTAAAACATTCTTTATTTTTAGATCTGCAAAACTTACTACTGCTGTGATTGACCCTCGGTAGTAACAGTCTAATGTTAATAGTGTAACTCATGGTGGACAATTCTTTTCAGTGGCATGCTTGTCACTCAGCTTAGCTCTGTTTATTTGACGTCTAGCATGATGCTGGCATGGGTTCTATCACTTATGGCATTTGTGAATGAAGATTATGGACGTCACACGTCAGAATTGGTGGCAAACATGCATCACTGTAATGACAGGCCTTAAAGAAACACTGTCTTTAGTGAGTAGCATTTTTAATGTTGACACAGCAAACATGGAAGAAGGCTTGAATTATTTCAGGTTTTGCCTTTCCTTCTTCAAAAGGAAAAACAAATAAGGAAAGAAAACGATGCCATGCTTGTAGATAATCCTGCTGCGTAATTACAGTGGGTGTTTTCCAAATTGTCCAACAGTGAGGTGGCAGTGTCTGATTGTTTGCTCTGTACACTCAGTCATATTAAGTAATGTCTGCTGCAACAGGTGTGGAGCCCAAGCCTACATGGGAGCACATCCTTTTCGACGCCTGCCATAACAAACACGTGGAGCTCGGTCCCACACAGAGACGCTTGCTGTCCTGGTCGGACGACTGGAGGTCCATTCTGGACAGCAAGCGGCAGCAGAAGACGGGGCTGCCGCAGTCGCCTTCTCAGTGCCAATTGTGAGGCTACCTCAGTTTATTTGGAAGAGTGAGGAAACGGTGAGAAGAAAAGTTCTCAAATAAGATTTTAGTTTACAAGATGCGTCCAGCACGCCACACTGAGGCGAGCTGTTTAAAGTGCCATTTGGACAAGTGACCCAGTGATTCAGCTAGTTGGCACTGCTGCGTACTCCATAGTTTTAGCCTTTTATTTTAACATCCAAGACTTGTTTGCCCACAGTCATGACGAAAAAAATACTTTGAATAATAGAAGATTCATGCTTCATAGCAGTTACGGACTTGGAGTGGTGTCTTTCGTAATTCATGCTTTGAGCTCCAGGGCTGTAGAAAAAGCGCAAGTACAGTAAGCTACTGTATGAAACACAGGAGTTTGCTGCTGTAAAATATACTGGCCACAAGGGAGCAGAGTAACACAAAGAAAGTTGTGAGTCCAAAAGCTGTTCCAGACTGATAAGTCCTGGAAGTGGTCAAGCGGTGATATACAAACTGTAGTTACAGAAAATAATTTCATTTTTAAACCTTTCAAATGGTGCCATTAATCGATAATACTGTGCTGCATCAAAGCCTTGTAACAACTCATGACTCCGTCGTTCACCAAAAAGATAGATTCCGAACGTACCGAGTAGCTTAAATAAATCACTATGTATTTTCTTTGTCGCTGAGTGTTTCTCTATACGCACACAGACATACTGTATATGTGAATTGTAAAGGTGCTCGATGAAAGGTCATGAATCTTTTCCAATCAAATGTGCAAGTTTGTCATGAAATATTGATTAAATATTGTATTTATTGCTCAGTATGCAGAGCTGATGCACTGAATTTATTTAGGGAAAACATCTATTTAGGTTGAAGTAAATGGCTATAACAAGCTTTGATGTGAATCAAAGGTTATTCTGAACACCTCATTTTATTGTTTATGGGAAACTTTTATGTGGGCAAACGTGCAGTGTATGTATTGGTTGAATAGACTTTAGGCTTTCATGTGTTGTTTTTTTTTCATGAAACTGAGAGCTGTTGAGGATAGACTGAATTCAAGTTAGGTCTCCATGGCGACATTCATTGTGTTTAAATTTGGCAATATGAGTGTGATTTTAGCTTCAGAAGAACAGAAACACTGTGCACTATCCACTTTGTTTTCTTGTCATAAAAGTCCTAAAAGCCTTTTTGGAAGCTGAAATATGTTTTGCTGGAAATCCAGATTTTGTTTTGAGCACATTTGCAGCTGAAAAGCGGTGACACCGTTTATTATGCATAATTTCACAGCCGATCACACTTTGTTTTCAATAAATCTTTTAAAAGCTGTCTTGTTGATTTTAGTTCTTTTATGCTTCATCTCCTTTGTGCCTCCCAAGAAACCCTGTGTGTCTAAAGGTCATCATCTTTCAAAACATCTCCTATTCTCATGGTAGTATTAAAAAATAAGAGTTTGGTGGTTGGAGTGGTTCAGTCCCAACTCTGGGTTTGGCAATGACCTTGCTTTTTTTTGTACTTGCTTGCTTTGCAGTAGACTCAAGATGGAAAAAAACAGGTTTCTTTTTATGAAATGAACATTTTTTTCAAAGAATTATTTGTGTTTTCATTACTTTTATTGTCTGATTATTATATTATGTTGCCTTATTATTATTTTTATTGATAGTTTTCATATAGTCATTGAGTGTTCTTAAAAGATCCTTTTCATTAAAAACAATTCAATATGTTTTTAGCTGTGAACTTAGTCTTAACACCTCCACTATCGTATTTTAAGTGATATATGCTGTATAAAGTCACTAAGTTTGTCATATTGTACCTCAGTGAATAGGCAGCGGCATATCCATCATAAATAAGAAAATGTTAAATAAGTTGTATAAAGTTTACATAAAGTTAAAATATAAAACTAATATTGAAGTGTTCTGGTATGAATTTTCATCACAGATTCTCTGCCCTGTTTCTCTTCCATACCAGGCCCCTTTTCCTGTTGGTCTTAGTACTGTTTATCCGGAAGCCAGTTAACTCCCAGAGTGAAAATATTAGTTACTCCGCCAAGCATATGTGGTGTGTTTCTGTGCAAAGTGCATGTAGTTACCAAATTTTCCACTCACACTGGTCCTAGGGGGCGGCAACTGGTTCACTGCCTCTTTTTGCTTCTGCATTGATCTTTTGGACAGTTTTCCTGAGCCAGCAGATGTGCAACGCCTCAACAGAGGGAGGAGTGGGAATGTTCCATGTTTATGTTCCATGTGGTTGCTCTTGCATATTGTTGGGTTTGTGCCGGAAGACTGGATATGTGTCATATCTGTGTCACTAGTGTTAGTTAACAGAACTGAATTTGACTGTTGTATAATGACAATACAAATACGAATGAAATATGGTTTGTATCACTTGCAATATCATGATATTATGCAGCTGAATAGACTGCCCAATCTTGAATGTTCAGACAAGAGAGGAGAAGTGGCCTGAAACTGATCTTTGCCAACTACAGGGGGTTTTCAAAAGCCACTATTGAGGGTTCACGTGGATGAGTTGCACCATGAAGGTATGAGAAAAAAACAAGACTGATAGAAAAGTTGAGAAGAGAAGGCCAGAGGAGTGTCTTTCTGGATCTGGAGAAAGCTTGCTATCTGCTGAAGTCAGGTGCATCAGAGAAGTATGTGAGGGTTGCGCAGGACATGTATGAGAACAGTGAGACAGTGGTGAGTTGTGCTGTAGGAAAGATGGAGTGCTTCATGGTGGTGTCCATTAGGGATCAGCTCTCAGGCCATTGTCGTTTGTCATTGTGACAGACAGACTGACGGATGAGGTTAGCTGACAATATAGTGACCTGTAGTGAGACAAAATGTAAGGTGGAGAGCTGAGGTGGAGGTGTAAGATGGCAGGAAGACAAAGTTCAAGTAGTGAATACAGGATCACTGTCGCCCCCTGTGGAGCGGTGTTGGAAGTGGGGAGCAGTGCATGGTTATGCAATGCACAAAACTGAGTAAGATAAAATCAATAAAAAGTAAATGCTACATATTTTGTAAAATGCACACTGCCACAACATCATTTTGAAATAAATGAAACATCCTTCACAAAATTGAAAACTCGGTCGACCAAAGGTTATCTCAGCAGGAACCAAGACACAGCACGTTCTCCCTGCACAAAGCCTCAATCTCCCTCTTGTTCTTCTCTCTAGCCGTTGACCTTGTCCAGTTCCATGTCCTTTTACTGTCAGACATTGTGGCTTCATACTGTGTACAAGGCTGTTGGTTGCTGATGGCTGAGATGCAGCGTTTCAGAAAACTGTGAGGTCATTGGTTAGTCCAATGTTTCACACATACACTTCCAAAATAGATCCAGACCCACATCAGAGAAATTAACTGAGGGCAGAAACAGAACAGATCCATGTTTTGCACCAGTAGTTGTCTCATTCGAATCAGTGACCGTCTCTCTTTGAGGCTCTCTTGCCTCTCACCTGCAGTCACCGTGGAGCTGCCCACAACCGGAGATAGGGTTCAAGCAGCATCTTCACTTCCGACAGCTCAATGATGCCTGCATTTGATATAGTTTTTATCCCACCCAGCAGCAGCGAGCCTACACACATGCCGCTCGCCAAAAGATTTACTGCCGGAAGTGCAGCCAAGTGCTGCCAGTATCTTTCTATTTTTTTTTTTCCATAAGAAGTAGCTGTCATCAGATTGTTAAAATCATTTTAGAGGTTTATTTAAAGATGTGGAGCCCATATTACAGGCAGACAGAACATTAAATCAATAATATTAACTGGGCATTAGAACATGAATATATGACCATGTTCTCACATTGTATACATTCTTTCCCCATATGAGCGCCTTCATTCTTCAGGCATATATGTATAACATATTAATTATTTGTTCTCCTTTAATGGTCACATGATGATGATGATGTTTAATTGTCCATGTTTTTTTTTTTCATTTAGTTTTTCTCCCAACTGTCTTGATGGATTTTCATCTTTTCTGCTTTTGTCTCAGTATTTTGTCTGTGGCTTTTTGTCATTAATGTTCTGAAAAAGGTGATTGATTTTACTAAGGAGTTGAGTTGAGTTCTATGTATTGAATTGCATTTGCTGACGTATGTGAGGATTAGAATCAAGAATATGTTTTCCGGCTTCGAATTGAAAGGTAATATAAGAATATCATAGCAGGAAATCTGTTTTTTTTTTTGCTCAAAACAATCCTATGGTCATCATGAGCTGCAAAGAAAGACTATTGAGTTCTGAGTGACTAGTGACTAGTGAACAATATCTATAGTATTTTTTTCTTTAATCTGCGTCTCAGATTTTGGTCTGTTCCTTTGTAGTCAAATAAATATGACACAATTTGTTTTTGGTTTTGTTTTTTCAAAATAATCAAATTCCTTTCCTGAGCGTAAGTAAGTTGTGAGATTGTCCAGGAACGGATTTAGTATACACAACATCACATGTGACAATTTTTTGCAGCCCGCACAAGCTGGGGCAAGAGCTCCTAAAAAGGAAGCTGGCCATGGTGGGAGCGATGGGGGAAAACAAGCACCGGCTCCCAACCCGACTCCTGACTATGTAGAACAGGCCTGTCAAGTTTTCCAAGTTTGGCTCACACATCCCTAGTGTCCAAAAGTGCTAAAGAAAGGCAACGACTCTATAGCAGAACTAGCTGGATCAAAAGTTTGAGATCATCATGGATAATAATGCCACAACAGCAGAGGTGGCATGGACAAATTGGTGACCGTAAAAGCAGGTGCCTCTGGTGCCTTCAACATCAGAGGAGAGAAATGGTGTGGGAACACCAGCTTCTACTGGCCATCGCGAGGAGACTTGAAGAGAAAAAGTCCAGCGGCCTCTCCACATGGAGCTGCGGAACTTCCACCTGCACAGTCAGCATACTTTATTGATTCAGAATGGTCAAAAAGATATTTACCACGTATGCTGTTCGCATGGCTTCTAAATGGGTTGGTGTAAAATCTCATTCAATCCCTGGTGCTTGTTTAGATGAACTGCTTCACAGTTGGTTAAGTCAGTGAACTGTGTTTATTTAAATTTTCT